>NW_026705784.1:365000-432300 GCF_029867415.1 Vicia villosa | reverse complement strand
GGATCGTAAAACTGTACCAAGGTGGGAAGGATCCCATCCACCATGTTGGTATTGAGCAAAGGCAGAAGTTTTCCATACTTCTCCTTGAAAGCCTGGGGGTTGACCACCAGTTTTCCGAGCTTTCCCAGTTCCTCGACCTGGGGAATCCTGAAGGTGTATTTCCTAGCTCTCTTTCTTCCGTAATCCATAATATAGATCCTTAAGTCCTTTCTCCGTTTCTCTCTTTCTATGAAGTTCAAAACGTTCGTTATTTAGTTTCCTTGAAAAACGACTCGAAAAAGACTCTTTTTTTGTTTTTTAGTTGTTTATTAATGAATGATGCATGAATGCATGAATGCACACACAAGAGTTTTAAACAAACATGGCGTTGAAGGGTATAGTGGTCATGAAGTCCAAACGCAATCCCCGCCCCAATGGTAAACTAAGGTTAAGGATTTTTGTACCTGTAGAACGGGTTCTAGGGGTCTCAGAGTTTTTGCTCAACCTTAAAGATACATTGATTGGTATCTATAAGAGAGTTTTCTCTGAGTGTAGTATCTGCGTGACAATTACTTCCGTAATCACCGCTCTACGTCCTAAAAAAAAGGCTTTAAGTGGGGTTAATGTGTTTCTAGGTCCTCCTGGTACAAATCAGTCTCGGAATGCAGTGGCGCAGTTAATCACAACCAGCCAGGCAAATCCCAAGAGTAGACTTGGAAACCAAGATTAGAGGGTCTTCACCGGGAAGACATCCTCCATCCTATCTTATGTTGCACTCAAATCCGGGTATAGGATTTCTCACCACAAGGGGGAATCAAGCCCTTTCCCGATACAGAATAAACAAAATAAACAAATATAAATGCAGCAAACACATGATATGACACAGAGGTTAGGCAGGACCTCTCTTGTTTGAGGGGGAATTTGGCATCCCTAATTCCTCATTGGGGCTGGACCAGCAACAGGTCAACCATTGGTTTGGATGAAAAACCAAGGTTTTTAACACTTATATCCCCAGCAGAGTCGCCATTTTTACTGTGGTGTCGTTTTCTTTTACCTCCCCGTTTCACTTGGGAGGACGGCACGCTAAACCATTCACGCGAAATTTGGAAGGAGAATGCGCCCGTGGTGGGATGAATTTTATTTCAGTTCTTCCTACGATATCACACGAACTTTCTTATTGGTCCTACGAGTAGGAAAGGGGAAAAAAGATCTCAACTAAACCCTAGGAGTTTGCTAAGTGTGGGGATTTCACCTAGACTAGAAATTCTGGAGTCCGGGGGGTCGGTTATACATAGGGAAGTGTTTAAACACCCTACATATCTGTAGTACTCTACAGGAACCTTCTCTGTGTCATTTGTGATTGTGTTTGCTGCTAATGATTGGGAAAGTTTCTCCTTTGTGTTAGGAGAAGGGATTGAATTGATTTGAAAAGACAGACTGACAGACTGACTGACTATTTTTGGTATTTTATTAGCTCGCTGAGATTCCTTGTGAACCTCATACCTACATATCCCTAGTGGAAGTCAGAGCTTAATGTAGTTCGGGGAACTAACTAGGGAAATTAATTGTTTTTTTTTTGTGCCTTGCTTGAAGCTCAAGGTTGAAGCTTGGAATTAAATCTCTGTTTACAGTAAAGAGACATGAAATCATCTCTACAGAGAGGTATTTGTACTATTCTACCACAAACATTTAAAGGAGTGATAGAATAACTGGATTCATTTCATTCAAGAGGGGAGTCTACTTGGTTGATCAAGTATGACAGCCATCGTGCCTCTAAAATGAAAGAAAGATGCTCATCCAAATTAGGGAAAGTGTACAAGTCTGGGGATGTGCCAGAGCATGTCTTTCAGAGTCCTAAATGGGAGACTTTGATTGAAATTGAAATTGAAATGTTTGTTTGTTTGAATGTGGTAGAGTAGTAAAAATATCTCTCTATAGAGATAAGCTATGTCTATCTACTGTATAAAAGATTTGAATTTAGCTGGCTTGTATGAGGCCCAAGCTTGAGGCTTTTTGATTGACTTATTAATTATTATTGACTTTGGGAGATGGCTCCACTGGGGATTAATTACAGGGTATTTTTGTGTTCTGTACAAAGCCCAGAATTGAGGCTGACTCTACTTAGGGAGACTCTATTTGTGTGCCTTGTACAAAGCCCAAGGTTGTGGCTAACTGTTGAGGATAATTGAATGAATGACTCTATTTTATGTGCCTTGTACAAAGCCCAAGGTTGTGGCTAACTCTAGCTAGGGAAAACATTATTTTCTGCCTTGTACAAAGCCCAAGGTTGTGGCAGACTCTTAAATAAATGAATTGAGTATGGATGACTCTAAGGGGAAAAGATCCTAGGTGTTAGGAATCTTTGACACATGAAAGTATGGTTTATCTGCCTTGTACAAAGCCCAAGGTTGTGGCTACTGAATGATGAAGAACTCACTGGGGAGACTCTATTATCTGCCTTGTACAATGCCCAAGGTTGAGGCTGACTCTTAACAGGGGAGTTTTATTGTTTGGGTGCCTTGTATGAAGCCCAAGGTTGAGGCTAACTGTTTTTGTTGGTTTTGACTCTACTGAGGAGGTTTTATTTATTAAAAGATTGTTTTTCTTTGGAAGCTAACCCTTTCCAGGGATTTTGACTCAGCTGGTGAATTTGTCTGTTAAAAGACTGACTTTATCATGTTTTTTTTGGAGGCTGACCCTTTCCAGGGGTTTTGACTCTTTTGGGGAAATTATCTCCTAAGAGAAATGAATCTTTATTTTTTTGACATTTTTTATTAATTGACTTTGGAGGCTAACCCTTTCCAGGGGTTTTTATTAAAAATGAAAGAATGTGTGGAAGCTAACCCTTTCCAGGGATTTATTGAAATGGAGGTTGATTTTAATTGACTTTGGAGGCTAACCCTTTCCAGGGGTTTGACATTTTTTAGACAGATGTTGGAGGCTAACCCTTTCCAGGGGTTTTGTTGAAAATGAATGGCAGAAAGATTATCTAATGGAGACTTCTTGTTTAAAGCCCAAGATGAAGGCTGACTCAATGCTGAGGATGACCCAAAGCATGGATCCTAGACTCTGCTAAGGAAGATTGATGAAGATAAGGGTGACAGAGACTGTCCATGTCTCTCATTCCAAAAGGTGTACTCAATGCAAAATTGAGACAAACTTAGCTTGTTTAAAGTCTGGTTTAAATTGGAAGAAACTCACCAGGGTAGGCTAAAAGGTGACTAAAGACCTGTTCCTATGTTTATAAGAAACCTGATGGGTCCTTGTATACAAGCTCAAGAGGAAGCTGGAAATGCTTTTAAGAAGCCTGTGGGTCCTTGTACAAAGCCCAAGAGGAGGCTAATCGAGGGTCCTTGTTATAGCACAAGAGAAAGCTTATGTAGTTTTGAACTTATTTTGGCTCTAAGCAAATGGGTAAGAGGTTTCACCGGGAATAATTCCTCTTTGGGTGGATGTGTCCTATATTTTTGGATTCTAAGGTTTTTGCCAAGATGTTTCACCGGGAATAATTCATCTTGGTGGTTTGAACTACAGATCTCTAATTAGGAAAGAGCCTTCACCGGGAAGACATTCTCAATCCTAGGCCATATTCCTATAATATATATATATATAGTTTAACTGTCCTAAGGTTTATACTCAAACGTAGTTCTAAACTAATATATGCACAGTTTATATTTGACAGTAATTTAAATAAAGACTGTAAATTGAAAGCTTGTAAAGCCTAACCTGGATGGAGTGGAGGCCTTTGAAGAAGTATGTACAGAGCCTCAACAGTAATTTTTGTTGTTTTGTTGATAACAGTTGAATATATATATATGATAAACAGTTAATGGTTTTTGAAAACAGAAGAAGTGAAGATGGACAAAGGTCACATAGGTATCTGAAGAGTTTCACCGGGAATAATGCCCTTCAAATACCAGAAGAATGTTTTGAAAACAGAAAGAAGATTTTGAAAATACAGTTTTGAAAACAAGCTAAGAAGAGAAGGTTTTTGGGACTTACACTCTATTAGAGGCCCAGTACTTTACAGTACTGGTGTAAAAGCAATTGAAAATGATTTTGAATGATACAAGGTTTTGTTGTTTGAAAACCCTAATCATTTGATTTATTCGGAGATTGAAAACAGTTTTGAGAATTGACAAAAGTCAACTTAATTAAGGTAAAAATAAAGATTTTTTACTTAATTAAGACCTAAACAATTAGGGTTTTATCATAAACTTTATTTACAAAATGATTTAGGTTAAAACAAAGTGAAAATATGTATTAAAGTATTTAAGAAAACACCTAAAACATACTATTTTAAACTTAATAAAAATACATGAAATAAATAATATTTTTATGATTTTTTTGATTATTCACAAAATAGATATGTTAAATAAAAAGTGTGTGAAAAATGAAGTGAAAATGATTTAATTTGATAAATGAATTAATTATGTGAAGTTGTGAAGAAAATGAAAAGAAAAAGTGATAAAAAAAATATTTTGGCCTCACCATGGTTTGAACCCACGCCCTTGAAGCCAACAATCAAAACACACACCAACCAGCCAACGCGCGCATGGTGTTATAGAGGGCATTTCATTGCAATATGTGTGTTGTCTAGTGCATAGAGTGGAAAAAAGAAAATAAAATCAAAAGGTCTGAGGCGAGGGGGATTCGAACCCCAGACCTTGGGCATGAGGAGACTAAGAGCGCATGTGTGGCCACTAGGGCAAGTTATTCATTCGTTAAGGAAACGCCTATCATTAAAAATAAAACAAACTTCGCTCAGAGATTTGAAAAATGGCGCCACCCTCCATCTTCGTCTTCAACCTCAAGCTCCATCAATTCAAATTTCTGAACTCTCTCAACTCTCAACCATTTGCAATGATGTAAACATGAAACTTGCTCTAAATTCACTCACGATTCTAAATATGTAACTAACATGAATTAATATTAACTACATCTAACTAATTTACCAGAAATCGTGAAGAACCCTAAAATTTCAAAATCAAATTAAATGACTATACTGAAAGATAAATGGATGATGATAGAGGGTTTTCAATCCTCTGATGATGCTGAACAAGATAGAATCGAGCTATTTCACAAAGAGTACTTAAATTAGAGAAGTGAGGTTCAGAAACTTACCTCTGAAAATGGAGGTCGTGAGGATGATAGAGACCACCTGGGCTTGAATGAATGATCTCAATAGCTTCCCTGAGACTCAATGATGCTAACTGGATGCTTATTGTAGCCTGAATCCTTCTGAATTGTTCTATGGACCTCCCTCGATTTCAGCTTCAAGTGAACATGGAGGTTGTTGAATTTGGAGTTACAGATGAGCTGCAGCCATCTGGTTAGCTTCACTATGACCTGAGGAGTGTGCCTGGATGATTGGCTTGGCTTGAAACCTCCTGAATTGTTCTGTGGTCCTCCAACTGCAAGTGCTCCAAATGAGAGGTGGAGATGATGATTCTCCATGCCCAGCAGTGTTCCAGAGGTTTGGATCACCTCCAAATGCCTCCCTCAATGTGTTTGAATACTTATTTTCAAAGAGAGAGCTTTGGTTTGAAGAATCCGAGTCTTCTTGCCAAAGGACCTTTGAAAAAACTAAGTATGAAGAAAGAAAAGAGAAAGCAAGAATTCTGTTGCTTTGATGTGTTTTTTGAATGAGAGTGAGGCCTCTATTTATAGGCAAATGGATGCAGATCAATTGGCTGTGGTGAGCTTGCTTAGTGTAGTGAGTTTGGTTTCTTAGCCATGAAGAAATTCAAAGAATCTCCAAAATGCAATGATGCATTTTCGGGCTAGCTTCCCCTATCCATTGATCTTGCAGGATCTTAGGGAACATTTCTGATATGTAGCAAGTTTCTATTGGCTTAGGAGAAGATTCCAATTGGTGAATCATTGCTTATCATAAATTCTCAAAAGTAATGATTACATAATCACATGTTCTTGCTTTTGGGAATCTTCTTCAATCTTCATGCCATGGTGAAAATGAATGCATGGTATTGTTTCAGACATGTTATGGGTCGTGTAGCATCCATTCATGAAGCAAAATGCACAAAATTGCAAAGTTCCAATTTGCACATGACCTATAATTTTACTTCATGAGGCCAACTTTGAACAAGCATAACTCCTAGCTCAAATTGAATTTGGAGAAGGTTGAACACAATTTGGAAAGCCCTAAACATCTACTTCAAATCATTAGTTTATGTCTTCTTCAGAATCATTTGGGAAATTTGTGAAAAATGAGCCCAAAGTTGGATGAAAACTAGGTTAAAACACTTAGAAAAATTTCTAAGTGTTTATGACCTAAACTTCAAAATTTCCAAAACTTCATAAATGGTTGATCTTTTGAAAAAAGTTCCCTTGTAAGATGTTGTTTTATTTTGCAAGATCTACAACTTTCATGTTGGAAGTTTTTTGAGTTGTGTAGGTGAAATTTTGAGTTCTCACCATGCCTTCAAAAACCCTAATTCCCGACTTTTTGTTCCTTGATGAATTTCTTTGAATTTCTTTGGTCAAATGACTTTGACATCCATATATTGATGATATTGATCTTTGAAAATCATTATTTGACCAAAAACCTTAAAAGTCAATGATGATCCTTCACAGTTGACTTTTCCCTGACAAAGTGAATTTTTGGGCTTTTGTGTAGAAACAAGATCTTCTCCTCAAATGAATGATGTAAATGGATTATATTGAGGTAGTAGAGATTTTTGAATCATGTCTTGAGTTTTGGATTCATGCCCTGATTAAAAGTCCACTATCTTGGTGAATTAGGTCAAAACCCTAATTTGTCGACCATGTGAAAATAATGACTGTAGACTTTGAATTGAAGTGTGATGTCCTGTGGATCTTGTAATATGAGATATTTGAAGATGATTGATGTCTTTGAATGATCCCCTGAGGTTTTTTAGGGCTTCCCAAATGTGATCCCTGATTTCAGTCCTTGATAGGCTCAAAACCCTAGTTTGGTGACCTGAGTAAACCTGTACTCAGATGACTGGATGTCTAATCAATCATAGATGAGAAAAATGAAGTCCTTGAGCCCCATGATTGTATTAGGGACTAATCCTTGTATTGATTGATCCTTTGCCTGAGCTTTCTTGTCTTTGAGCATCCTCGATTAGATACCAGATGGAGAAGTAACTGCTCTGGGAACTTGTCTTGACCTGATGAAAAATCCTGAAGATATGCCATCTCAGGGGGGTCAAAAATTAGGGTATGACACTGTGGCGTTTATTGAGATGTAATGTTGTGAAGGATCGTTTCCCTTGACTTTGGATACTATACGTGAGTTCTAGATGAGAG
Source organism: Vicia villosa (assembly GCF_029867415.1). Taxonomy (NCBI): domain Eukaryota; kingdom Viridiplantae; phylum Streptophyta; class Magnoliopsida; order Fabales; family Fabaceae; genus Vicia; species Vicia villosa. The sequence goes on along the minus strand of NW_026705784.1, from coordinate 425,028 downwards.
TAGAAATGAATGATGATGTTTCCTTGTGGTCTGCGTGAGTTTGATGACGTTAGGGCTTTAGTTTTGCTCTCGGTTAGGATGATAGAGTGAGTATTAGAGAAATATAAGGCCAAATTCGAATTCGGCATAAAAAATCGAGTGAGATAGAGTCCGGTCTTGAGTTTTCTGGGCATTTAAGATTGATTCCGGTGGGGCATGTCGCCGGAGAAGACGACCGGAGTGTGGCTCCGGCGTCTGTTGGATTTGTTTTGTTCTCCCTCCGTTTGCATACGTGGCATCCATGCGCTGGCTCTTTTCATATTTTGTCCTTATTAATATCATTGCATGGCGCGTTGGCATAACGTGATTGGCTCCAGCTTTTATTTTGTCATGTAGTGATTTAAGTGAGAGTGGTGACCTATTGATATTTGTCTTCAGTATACATGTCACGTTATTAATTCCAATAAAAGTGTGATCTCAATGTTGCTGATCATAAACCATATAATAAGAGAATAAATACATGCTGACTAATAAAAACAAATAAAATGCTAAGTGTTAGTAGAAGTGTAACATTGGGCCATGCGCTTTGGGCCTTGCCTGTTTCTGAATCGCACCCCTCACTTACTAACACACCACCATGCAACGAATCTGGGCTTGGGCACCCTGCTCTTTACACCCCCTGAGCAAGCCCTGTTTCTCTCTTAACACTACTTTTAGTTCACTAGAAACTGCTGGTTACACCCCCCTTCCTGTTTGAAATGGTTTTTATTTTAATTTTGTTTTCTGTTCACTTTTAATTCATCTTTCTTCACATAAAAAATATAAAAATGTTTCTAGATATTTTAGAGTGTTTTGATTTTTGTGAGTAATTTGTGAATATTTTGGGAATATCCTTGTGAATTTGTTGGTTGTCTTTTGTGTGAATACCTTTAATAGCTTTAATAAATCATTTTGTTTTGTATGTGATTTTTTTTAGCTCTAATTCCTTTTGTAAATAAATTGCTAACTTTCTTCCTCTTATTTTAGACTTTAATACATATTTTGGACATAAAAAATAATCATAAAAAATGTTAGTTTTTAGGCTATTTGTTTTGTAGTCTTTGTACTTGACTTGTAATTCAATTTCTCTCATAAAAATCAATAAAAAATAGTAGTTTTTTAGTCCACTTTTACTATATTTTCTACTTGTTCTTTTTCATGCTTTTATGCTATTTTCAATATTCCACTTTTCGCTTTATTTTCCATGTGTCTTTTACTCCTAACCTTAGGTAGAAACCATGATAACATTAGGTAGAAATTCCCTTCATACTTAGGACTAGTTCCCTTTTTGCATTCTTTTTCTTTTACAACTATAAAACATCTAAAAATATTCAAAATAAAATCCCCATAAAAAATACAAAGAAAACACTTAAAACACTAATAATCAAAGTGAAAATCTAAAAAAGGGAATGGAAGCTTGAACACCCCTTGCTTTAGGGAATGTTCGAGTGCTTGGATCTCCCTTGCTTTAGGGTCCCATTCAGGCGTAAGTTCCCAACTTCTAAAAAACACAAACCATAGAGTAACTCGAGTTTCCCTTGCTTTAGGGATTTCCTCGAAACACTCAAACTCTCTCTCTCTCTCCTTTCTTAAGGGCATTGTTATCTTCGCTCTATTGCATCCTAGGTCGATCCCTTATGCAAGAGCGCGAGCGTTAACTCCGCCCAACTAAAAAACACAAAAACAAACAGAAAATCTTGAGCCGAACTACGGCGCTCTGATTCCTGAAAAGGATACGTAGGCATCAAGTCGCGGGGCTTGAACGAGCACATTTGTAAATAATTCCTTCTTTTCCCCGTATTTCTTTTGCATTCATTCGCATGTAGACATAGACATAGTACACACCCTTTAGATAGAAACAAACATAGGTGGATACCATCGAGTACGATGGGCGTGAGGGGTGCTAGCACCTTCCCCTCGCGTAACCGACTCCCGTACCTTGATTCTCTGGTCGCAAGACCCTGTTCCTTCCTTTGTTAGGTTTCCTGATATTCCTTTCCCTTATGGGATAAATATATTGGTGGCGACTCTGTTCTTTTTTTCGCGAGCGTGCGACACTCCTCTCCCAAGAATTTCTTCTAAAGATTTTCCACTATATGTGTGAAATTTTTAGCAGGTTATGCTTACAAACATTCTTATAATCAAACACGAGTTTTAAACTGGCTATCCTTCAAATCAAACATGATATTTTACACTAGGCTAATCTTGAAACCAAGCATGAGCTTTTACTCTAGACTAAGTTCACAAACCAAATAATGATGTTTACAGATAATCTCATGAACCAGATGAGAGCTTTTACATCGGGCTAAGCTTACGAACCAAACATATATTTTGATGGACTATATCGCGAACCAAATGAGAAATTTTATACTATATTAAGCTCACGAACTAATCAGAGATTTTTACAAACAATCTAACAAACAAAATGAGAGATTTTACATTAGGCTTACCTCACGAACAAAGAAAAGATTTCTAACAAGAGATAAATTCCTCTTGGGTAAATTACAAAACTAACCTGAGCACCAGAACAAACAAAAAACCTCACTTGATATTTTTCACTCTTAAAGAACTAATTTTTTAGTGAAAAATAAGGAAATGAAATAGAGAGGGAGAGTTATAAGGTGAGAAAGCATATATAAATAATTTTTTTTGGTGTGTTGACAGTGAGGAGAAGTTCTCTATTTATATCTATTTATACGTGAACAATATGGCTCAAAAAGGAAAAAATCTATTGGCCTTTAAATGGCATAATCAATTAAGCGATATGGTTAATCATATATGAGCTTCAAAATTCGAAAACCATAATTCCTAAAAAGGAAATAGGTCTTCTGCTAATGCTGAAGGCTCGAGGCCTTCTAAGGAAGCTAGTATTTTTAATTCTTAAAGTGTATCTACTGCCGCTATTGTTACTCTAGAAGTATATAGAAATGTTGTGTCTACTGGTACTGATTCCAGTAAGCTTACTTCTCCTAAGAATTCTATTCAAAAATATGTTGATAATTCATGTACTTTTCCATCTACCTCACTCTCATCCCCACCTATTCCATCAATTGCTTCCACTTTTGGAACACTTCGTGCTCCCAACTAGCAAAATCCAAAAGTTTAAAAAGCCACTAGTTCTGATCCTACACCATCTCCTAATAATCTAAAATCTTTTGAAGACATTTCTTCAGAGCCAATACGAACCGCATATTCTCCACTCCACACCCCAAAAATAACTGTCCCTCTCCCTCAACCATCCCTAACCTTGGCATAAACAGACCCAACCACAACAATCTTCGCTGACTTGATCGAACTGTTCTTCGCAATCAATTGTAAGAACCTGAGTTAGATTTCAAACCCCTATATCATACCCTTGAAAAACCATATTCATCTATCCCATATGGTCTTGTGATTGAATTAGGTTACTCTGATGAAGACACAGAGTTTCTTAACATTTTTTATAGTAATTTTCTTTAAATTTTATTATATTTGATAATATTTTTAAATTATATATTATTATAGTTACGTTTTTATAAAATCTTTTATGATGCTCTCTGATTGAATAATTGTATTTTAGTATTGAATTTGTGATTGAATTATAATTAGTGCATATGATGAGTCTTATGATAAAATTACAAGGTTAAAAAAGTAAATTAGTTTAAAATACCTCTCATACCCTTGTGAATCAAGAAAATTTGTAATTTAAATCCCCCATTTTCTCCTATTTCATATTTTGAATCAAACGTATATGTAATTGAAACTCCTCACCTCCATTCCCCTCCTCTCCCTTTGACGAAAATTCCTCCCATCCATTCCCCTTGATTGAACCAAATAGACCCTAAGAGATTGGCTTTTACATCTTGATCTAATATGAAAAATCATCTTGATCATCTTGATCATAACTTCATATGAATATTTCATATCATAGTGTTATCATCATCAAAATCATTGAGATTATATGGTTTTTGCAAACACTATACTTGTAAGCACATAGATCCACATGCATATGACTCCTTTATATAGAAGAAAATTTTTGCTCTAAAAGGAAATAATCTGTGGGATATGACTGCTCTATAATCGTTTAACTTAAGATGATAATCAATTTTACCATCAAATAAGGAAATAACTTAGCCAGGATCACATCCTAATCGATTAAAAGGGTTTCTAATCGATTAGGTGGAGAATTTTCTTCTTAAATGATTAAATACAAGTTATAATTTATTAGAGAGCGAGATTTCACTTTCCTAATTCGTTAAGACAATTTCTAATCAATAAGTCAGATGTTAAAATGGTTTTAAGAAGGACTTTAAAATATATGAAGATTTCTGAATCATATTAAGTGAATGTAAGCACTGCCTTAGTACTTTGAGAGCTAATCTTGCTTACTTTACATACTAATGATCCTATATATATATATATATATATATATATATATATATATATATATATATATATATATATATATATATATATATATATAACACATGATCAATCGAGATTTCACAACTGCAGTTCCTTTTGATGTTTTTCTTTATATTTGACTATTTTTGACAACACCGGAGTGGAGATCTTATTCTACAAAATAAGCCGAAACATGGTCTGATAACTTTTTGTAAAGGATGGAAATATTCACCAAATTGAGCGAGATTAAAAGAGAATCAAATCAGCAAAAGTTAAAGGCGGAACCACCCATAGAAACATATTTAGATGGTGACACATGTTTTAATGCATTTTAGTTTTTATCTCACAATGTATTTAAGCGATGACACTCGTTATTTCAATGTAATATTGTCAACAATGTAATTTACATACAAATTGAAATTCTGGTGTAACAGACCCAAATGTCTTAAAAGATGTCGAGACATTTGATTTGTCAAGAAACATTAGCAAGGTATATACACAAATTTATGCCAAACTGAAAGATAAATGATACCAGTAATTGTTGACCCAGTCCGGTGACAAACACATCTACTCTAGGGGCATACCAAGCCAGTAATAAAGTCCACTATCAGCAATATTAATTCAGAGCTAAACTCCCCCGTTTACAACCCTTTAATTAATCCATACCTAATGACCCTTCTACTTAGATCCTCTCTAGATATGGAATATCCCCATCCCACTTCCTAACACCGCGGTGATGTTGTACAATTCTCCAGTCCCAGGAGCTGTAGAAACGACCTAATAACCAACATTCTGATCACACAGACCAACAGTTTGGAAGACACACTTCCATGACAATCCCTAGCCAAGACTCTTGACTATGAACAACAACTTGGAGTTACTTCAAAGCTTCCTCAAAGAACAATACGTACTCCTCTTGCCTACGGGCTTCAAGGATTAATGTGACCTTCCCACAACCTGGGAGGTTCACTTAACCTAGCCCTAATGATTACATCTTTTCTATTCTAGAATGGCTTATTTTCTAGGTTGCAAACTCTTATATTTATAACCTATACCCAACTAGATTTGGACCTTCAATCACAGCTAGATCGTTGTTATAATATAGCAGTAACTTTTGCTACAAACAAGGTCTTCAATCTTTTAGTTTCTGAGAATCTCTCCATATTTAGAAACAATATAATATTCAAATTTTATGATTGATTCTTCTGACCTTTTAAAACATATAACGCCTTATATGATTTGCATAATATTTAGAGAATATTCTACATCTGTTAAATTGAAACTCAATCTCAATAATCCAGCTCAGCAGGCGCGATGTTAACAACTATTCTATAGGACATGTTATTCCAGAACATGTTCCAACATCTCATAGGACATCTTCTTGCTGTACTTGTTGTATTTTGTATTCTGTGTTCTATTAGCAAGTTTTACATCCTAATGTTAGAACAAGATTTGTTCTGATCAATATCCTTAGTTTTGATGATAACAATGTATATGAATTTTATATGAGATAATGTGGTACTCTAATACTATGCAATTTCCATTTCAGGAATTATATAAAGAGTATGCACAAAATCAGCGCAAGAAGCACTGACTCAAAGGTTCAGCATGCAACATCAGAACATGGTCTAGCAAGACATCAGAAGATGGTCAAGCAGAATCAGAACATGGTCTATGGAAGCATCAGAAGAACTTGAGATCAGAAGCAGAAGCACTGAAGTTCTCATGGTATCACGCTCAGAAGCACTTCAAGGTCAGAAGACAAGAAGATGCTCTCCACCAAGCTGTATTGACTCTGAAGATTCAAACGTTGTATCTACAAAAGATCAAATCAGAATCAAGTACAAGATGGCAGGCTACACTGACTGACAAAAGGAATGTTAGATGCTATTAAAGGCAACGTCAGTAGACACAGCGAAAGCAAGACTCGAGGTAGTTGACAAAAGAGTGAAACATTAAATGCAATGCTGTACGGAATACGCAAAGCATTAAATGCTCCCAACGGTCATCTTCTCAAACGCCTATAAATATGAAGTTCTGATGAGAAGCTATGTTACGAATTCGGAATACAACACTTGCGCAAAATATACAGAAACGCTGTCAAATTCAAAAAGCTCTCAAACTTCATCTTCAACCTCACTACATTGCTGTTGTAATATATTAGTGAGATTAAGCTTAAACTTAAGAGAAAATCACAGTTGTGATAATAGCTTTATAAGAAGCATTGTAACTCTTATAATTTGTTTACATTAAGTTGTAAGAACTAGAGTGATCAGGTTGTTGATCAGTATACTCTAGAAAGTCTTAGAGGGTATCTAAGCAGATTGTTCCTAGAGTGATCAGGTTGTGATCAGTATACTCTAGAAGACTTAGAAGTTGTCTAAGTGGAAAACCATTGTAATCTTGTGTGATTAGTGGATTAAATCCTCAAGTGAGGTAAATCACTCCAAGGGGGTGGACTGGAGTAGTTTAGTTAAAAACGAACCAGGATAAAAATCATTGTGCAAATTGTTTTTATCTTACAAGTTTTAAAGCTACACTTATTCAACCCCCCCCCCCCCTTTCTAAGTGTTTTTCTATCCTTCAATTGGCATCAGAGCGCCGGTTCTAAGGTGCAAGCACTTAACCGTGTTTAGAAAAGATTCAGGAAGAGAAAAACGCTTAAGTCAAGATGTCTGGTGAAAATCCAACAAATACATATACATCTGGCTCTGCTGAGCAATACAATGGAAATGGTAACAATGGTTATACTAGACCACCAGTATTTGATGGTGAAAACTTTGAATACTGGAAAGATAAACTTGAAAGTTACTTCCTTGGTCTAGATGGTGACTTATGGGATCTGCTGATGGATGGTTACAAACATCCAGTGAAAGCTACTGGCGTAAGGCTTACAAGACAAGAAATGAATGATGATCAAAAGAAGCAATTCAAAAATCATCATAAGTGTAGGACTGTTTTGCTGAATGCTATCTCTCATGCTGAATATGAGAAGATATCTAACAGGGAAACTGCCTATGACATATATGAGTCATTGAAAATGACCCATGAAGGAAATGCCCAAGTCAAGGAGACTAAAGCTCTTGCTTTGATCCAGAAATATGAAGCCTTCAAGATGGAGGATGATGAAAACATTGAGAAGATGTTCTCAAGATTTCAAACGCTAACTGCTGGATTGAGAGTTCTTGACAAGGGATACACAAGGGCTGATCATGTCAAAAAGATCATCAGAAGCTTGCCAAGAAGATGGGGTCCTATGGTGACTACTTTCAAAATTGCCAAGAATCTGAATGAAGTCTCTCTTGAGGAATTGATCAGTGCTCTGAGGAGTCATGAAATTGAGCTGGATGCTAATGAACCTCAGAAGAAAGGTAAGTCTATTGCGTTAAAATCTAATTATAAGAAATGCACTAACGCTTTTCAGGCTGAAGAAGTAGATTCTGAAGAATCAGAATCAGAAGAAGAAGAAGATGAACTATCCATGATCTCCAGAAGGGTAAACCATCTCTGGAAGAGCAAGCAAAGGAAGTTCAAGAGCTTCAGAAGTTCAAAGAAGCCTGAAAGAGGAGAATCTTCTAGAGGCAGAAGATCTAACAAGAAGAAGGTCATCTGCTATGAGTGCAATGAGCCTGGACATTTCAAGAATGAATGTCCAAAACTTCATAAGGAGAATCCCAAGAAGAAGTTTCATAAGAAGAAAGGTCTTATGGCAACATGGGATGATTCAGAATCAGAATCAGAATCAGACTCTGAAGGTGAGCAGGCAAACCTTGCACTGATGGCCACAGTGGATGACTTATCAGAATCTACATCAGACTCAGATTCTGAAGAGGTATTTTCTAAACTTTCTTGAGAAGAGTTAGTTTCCAGTTTAACTGAACATCTGGAACCCATGGCTCATCTTAGTATCAAATACAAAAAGCTGAAAAAGCTATTTGAATTTGAAACCAAGAAGCTGGAAGTGGAAAATTCTGAACTGAAGGAAAAAGTTTTAAAATTATCCAAAGATATTGGATCTCCTTCTGAATCAAAAAAATCCATTCCTAGTCTCAATCATATTTTGAAAGAATATGAATCGAGCTTCAGGAAGTTTCTATCTAGAAGTATTGGCAGAAGTCATCTTGCTTCTATGATATATGGTGTTTCTGGAAACAAAAGGATTGGCGTTGGCTATGAGGGTGATACCTCACAAAAATTTGAACCTGTTGATGATTTGAAAATCACATACAAGCCATTGTATGATCAGTTCAAATATGGCCACTCTCATGATATTAGGCTCACTTCACATGCCAAAAGTTTTAACACTTCACACACCAAGAAGCATGTGACACAACCTAAAAAATATCATGCTGCCAAACCTAAAGAATATCATGTTGTTCCTCCTGTTACTTATCATGCTAAACCCAAGTTCAATCAGAACTTGAGGAAAACTAACAAGAAAGGACCCAAGAAATTGTGGGTACCTAAGGAGAAGATAATTTCTGTTGCAGATATCGTTAGCAGCAAAGAAGACAAAGCACAAAATGTCATGGTACCTGGACTCTGGGTGCTCGCGACACATGACGGGAAGAAGGTCTATGTTCCAAGACCTGGTGCTTAAATCTGGTGGAGAAGTCAAGTTTGGAGGAGATCAGAAGGGCAAGATTATTGGCTCTGGAACCATAAGTATTGGTAACTCTCCTTCCATAACTAATGTACTTCTTGTAGAAGGATTAGCGCATAACTTATTATCCATAAGTCAATTAAGTGACAATGGTTATGACATAATCTTCAATCAAAAGTCTTGCAAGGCTGTAAGTCAGAAGGATGGCTCAATCCTATTTACAGGCAAGAGAAAGAACAACATTTATAAGATTGATCTTCCAGATCTTGAGAAGCAGAAGGTGACTTGCCTTATGTCTGTTTCTGAAGAGCAATGGGTCTGGCACAGAAGATTAGGACATGCTAGTTTGAGAAAGATTTCTCAGATTAACAAACTAAATCTGGTCAGAGGACTCCCAAATCTGAAATACAAATCAGATGCTCTTTGTGAAGCATGTCAGAAGGGCAAGTTCTCCAGACCTGCATTCAAATCTAAGAATGTTGTCTCTTCCTCAAGGTCGTTAGAACTTCTGCACATTGATCTGTTTGGACCAGTCAAAACAGCATCTGTCAGAGGGAAGAAATATGGATTAGTCATCGTAGATGATTATAGCCGCTGGACATGGGTAAAGTTCTTAAAACACAAGGATGAGTCTCATTCAGTGTTCTTTGAATTCTACACTCAAATTCAATCTGAGAAGGAGTGCAAAATCATAAAGGTCAGAAGTGATCATGGTGGTGAATTTGAGAACAGATTCTTTGAGGAGTTCTTCAAAGAAAATGGTATTGCCCATGATTTCTCTTGCCCTAGAACTCCACAGCAAAATGGAGTTGTAGAACGAAAGAATAGGGCTCTACAAGAAATGGCCAGAACCATGATCAATGAAACCAATATGGCTAAGCACTTCTGGGCAGAAGCAATAAACACTGCATGCTATATTCAGAATAGAATCTCTATAAGACCTATTCTAAATCAGACTCCTTATGAATTGTGGAAGAACAGAAAGCCCAACATTTCATATTTTCATCCTTTTGGATGTGTGTGTTTTATTCTGAATACTAAAGATCATCTTGGTAAGTTTGATTCTAAGGCACAAAAATGTTTCCTTCTTGGATATTCTGAACGCTCTAAAGGCTTGAAACATTGGTTGTAGAAGAATCAATCAATATCAGATTTGATGATAAGCTTGGTCTTGAAAAGCCAAAGCAGTTTGAGAATTTTGCAGATATAAATATTGATATATCAGAAGTTGTAGAACTAAGAAGCAAAGTTTCAGAAGCTGAAAATCTCAGAAGCAAAGAATCAGAAGATCAAGTTGCTGCATCTTTAGAGAATCTCAGAATTTCTGAAGAACCAAAAGTCAGAAGATCTTCTAGACTCATCTCAGCTCATTCAGAAGATGTGATCCTTGGAAAGAAAGATGATCCTATCACAACCAGAGCATTCCTTAAGAACAATGTAGAATGTCAATTAGGTCTTGTTTCTTTGATCGAGCCAACTTCTGTTGATCAAGCTCTAGAAGATCCAGACTGGATAATTGCCATGCAAGAAGAACTAAATCAGTTTACAAGGAATGATGTATGGGATCTTGTTCCTAGACCAAAAGGATTCAACATCATTGGTACAAAGTGGGTTTTCAGAAACAAGCTTAGTGAGAAGGGAGAAGTGGTAAGAAACAAAGCCAGACTGGTGGCTCAGGGATATAGTCAACAAGAAGGGATTGACTATACAGAAACCTTTGCACCAGTGGCCAGGTTAGAATCTATTCGCTTATTAATTTCTTTTGCCACTCAACATAACATCACTCTATTAAATAGTTATATAGATGAGGAAGTCTATGTCCACCAACCTCCTGGTTTTGAAGACTCTAAGTCTCCAGAACATGTTTTCAAACTCAAGAAATCATTGTATGGATTGACGCAAGCTCCTAGAGCTTGGAATGAAAGATTAAGTTCTTTCCTTCTGGACAATGGTTTCACTAGAGGACAAGTGGATACGACTCTCTTCTGTAAAACATCTAAGAAGGACATTTTAATTTGTCAAATTTATGTTGATGATATTATTAGTATCTGGGAGAAAGTCTCCACATTTCTAACAAGAAATTGCAAGTTCTGTGTCTTTGAGTGTTTTGCAGGAAGTGAAGATCTTCTTAAAAGCTCAACATGAGAAGCAAAGACATGGGGAAAAGCAATTCTGTATGGAATCAAGCTCATGGAAATTGAAGCAAGCTGAGTGCTGAGAAGCTTCAAGATCAGAAGCAAGAAGGAAGAATGTTATGATATTCTGATGATAGAATATTCTCTAACTCATTCTTATTCCTTATATGTTCTGATGCATGTTTTAGTTCTAAATATGCTCTGAAACATTATTGTTTTTGCTCTGATTCATACTATATGTTCTGATTCATTCATGCTCTGACTTTTGTCGTTTAGTTTGTTCTGTAACATTTCAGGATGTAGAGATGCTCTGATGATGCTCTAGTACATTCAACAATGTTCTGATACAATCTAGCATGCAATGATTCAAGAAGAAATTCAAGCTCTGAAGCTGTCCTATGGAAGCAAGAATCAGAAACTATGAATGTTCTGAAGATCTAAGCATATGTGATCGTCTCAACTGAAATGGAAAATACTCAGGGAAGTCCTTTATTTATAAATTTCTTCCAATATTTATTTCAGGGGGAGATTATTTATCTCAGGGGGAGATTGTTAATCTCAGGGGGAGACATATTCACACACTATGTTTATATGCTTATGCTATAGCTGTGTAATTGTCTTTAGCCGTCTGATATTCTGATTGCAAATTCATATCATTTATATATGTTTTTGTCATCATCAAAAAGGGGGAGATTGTTAGAACAAGATTTGTTCTGATCAATATTCTTAGTTTTGATGATAACAATGTATATGAATTTTGTATGAGATAATGTGGTACTCTAATACTATGCAATTTCCATTTCAGGAATTATATAAAGAGTATGCACAAAATCAGCGCAAGAAGCACTGACTCAGAAGGTTCAGCATGCAACATCAGAACATGGTCTAGCAAGACATCAGAAGATGGTCAAGCAGAATCTGAACATGGTCTATGGAAGCATCAGAAGAACTTGAGATCAGAAGCAGAAGCACTGAAGTTCTCATGGTATCACGCTCAGAAGCACTTCATGGTCAGAAGACAAGAAGATGCTCTGCACCAAGCTGTATTGACTCTGAAGATTCAAACGTTGTATCTACAAAAGATCAAATCAGAATCAAGTACAAGATGGCAGGCTACGCTGACTGACAAAAGGAACGTTAGAAGCTATTAAAGGCAACGTCAGTAGACACAGCGAAAGCAAGGCTCGAGGTAGTAGACAAAAGAGTGAAACATTAAATGCAATGTTGTACGGAATACGCAAAGCATTAAATGCTCCCAACGGTCATCTTCTCAAACGCCTATAAATATGAAGTTCTGATGAGAAGCTATGTTACGAATTCTGAATACAACACTTGCGCAAAATATACAAAAACGCTGTCAAATTCAAAAAGCTCTCAAACTTCATCTTCAACCTCACTACATTGCTGTTGTAATATATTAGTGAGATTAAGCTTAAACTTAAGATAAAATCACAGTTGTGATAATAGCTTTATAAGAAGCATTGTAACTCTTAGAATTTGTTTACATTAAGTTGTAAGAACTAGAGTGATCAGGTTGTTGATCAGTATACTCTAGAAAGTCTTAGAGGGTATCTAAGCAGATTGTTCCTAGAGTGATCAGGTTGTGATCAGTATACTCTAGAAGACTTAGAAGTTGTAAGTGGAAAACCATTGTAATCTTGTGTGATTAGTGGATTAAATCCTCAGGTGAGGTAAATCACTCCAAGGGGGTGGACTGGAGTAGTTTAGTTAACAACGAACCAGGATAAAAATCATTGTGCAAATTGTTTTTATCTTACAAGTTTTAAAGCTACACTTATTCAACCCCCCCCCCCCCCCCCCTTCTAAGTGTTTTTCTATCCTTCACCTATGATACATAGTGTTGCTACTATATTTTAGCCAAACATAATTGCCAATTCATAATTCAAAGAATTAACACAAATATAATGTATATTCAATATTAATTATATAAATCTGGGTTTAGAACAAGTGACAAGCAAATATTCAGTTTTTCTGCATATAAAATGATTTGTATGAACAATAACGATGTGGAGAGACTTCAAATATGCATCTCTGGACTCATCACATTTTATTTCAAGAAATTACTTGACAAAGAATAATACGGAGATGCATCTTCTAAACATCCTCTCCAACCGGATTGAGTTTCTAAGGTCCATATAACTTGTATAAATATGGAGTCTCTCATCTCATCTTTTTAACAAAATCACGTCACTTCAGAATGAGCATATATTGACATGTCACATTTGTCTACTTCAACACGCAAAACCCTCACTTGAATTTAGGGTCACATAGTACACCTCACTTGTTGATATGAAATTCATACTAGAGAATCTCTTACAATACTCAAACAATTGAGAGTTGTGAAGCTCGAGTATCATTCACCCTTGATTGACAATGAAGGAAAGATTTAGTTCAACAAGTTAAAGTCCGATACAGATGAAGATTTAAGGGTTATATAGAGTACATTTCACCGTTCTCAAAACAAAAGGCCTGATAGAAGTGGATGCGACGATTGTAAGATCGATCGAAGATATTCTAAAAATATTGCAACGTCCCGATGAATTGTATTGTTAGATTTATGTTAACAATTCTCTATGTAATGCTACATATTTTAATGTTAATTTATATTTTTGCATCTGTTACTGATGTTTGAAATTAGGGTAATTATAGAGATGCACCTTCAAATTTCCCTTAATAAAGAGATAGAGATGCATCTCTGAACACATTTTTGAGCAATTTAAAATGATTTACTCACAAAAACGTTGAGTATGTAATATAGATCCATCCCAAGATGTATCTTCAAAATCTAAAAACATTTGTAACTTTTCATCATGGTAAACTAATACTCCATAAAATATACAAAGTAGTCTCTTAATAGAAAAAATAAACACTTAAGTAGAAAAGAGAGAACCAATCTATTTCAGACAATCAATGTATTTTATCCTTAAGTAGAAAAGAGAGAACCAATCTATTTCAGACAATCAATGTATTTTATCCTTAATCATTTTATGAAATAAGAGTATCAAACTTTTCTCTAAAGAATTTCACTTACCAACTCACCTATCCTAATTATCTTGTATTTAGATACGTGAAAAACTAATATATCACAAGAAGAATTAAATAATCATACCTTTTTTTAATTGATATCAAGTTGTTTAATAGAAAAAAAAGAAGCTTAACTATCAATATATTATGACTTCACAAAGATTTTTTCAAAATTTATTTATTATAATAAAGACAAGACACAAAGGTTTCATTTCGGTCAGAGCTTTCAAAATTTTGTGATGGAGGCAGAATGAATAATGCATAATTAACATTAGAACCCCACACCCCACACATTCTGCTCTGCCTTACCCAAACCAAATATCCATGGCCCCAGTTCCAACAACAACCACCATTGTACAATTGTACAAAAACACAAGTATTCCCTAGTAACGATAGTGACCATGGAAAGTTCAAGGAAACTTCGAAAGTCACTAATTCTCTTCTCCACTAGGGTTTTAGTTTCTTCTAAGCAACAATGAATATGTTTCCCATGATATATTACTCATTAATTAAAAAAATTACTCATTAATTAAAAAAAGTGATGCTAAGGACACATGTTAAGGATAGTATAATTAAAAAAAATTAAATATAATAATTTTATAAATAATTTATTAATTTGTGTTCTTGAGACACATATTAGTTTTTTTTATTAAAAAATAATATTATTATGTCCACCCACATTTTTCTAACACTCTTTTCTATTATACATATTAAATATAAATCTTACAAATTTGGTTAACATATTTCATCATCCAAGTAAATTATAAATCTTACAAATTTAGTCAACATATTTCCCCATCTAAGTAAATATTTATTTTAGTATGTTTTACCACTAGACCAATAACAAAATATAAAAGATAAAAAAATTATCATCTGATTTTTGAAAATTATTGATAAAAATATAAATGAATATTTAAATTTAATTAAAAAAATATTCAGCTAATTTTCATATATTTATAAATTATAAAATTAGTTCAATTGAAAGAAAAAACTTGAGTTTAATTGATATTCAATTTCAATTTAAATATTTTTTCACTTGCATTTAGTTATATTTAATCAAGTGATGGAAAATTGTAAGAAACTAATATATACAAATACATAAAACACTACAACGAAAAATGCCTTTAACTTTGGTTGAGAAAAGAAATCTTATTTCGATTTCAGAGACGGAATAATGAAGGGCGTCATGAAAAGTGTGACATTTTTTTTTTTGGTTTATCACCACCGGTTTAGTCCGGTTCGGGGGTCAGTTCTGGCATCAAGTGATTCTAGCCCCCTCTCCCTACCAAGTCTAGCGCCAATCACCGCTGGACCAACTAACGAATTGGGGTCAGTTCTGGCATCAAGTGGTTCCAATCCCCTCACTTTATCTCTCGGTTTTAACACAATCAACGAGTAATATATAAAGGTCAAGAGTTTGATCCTCAGGGAGATCCTTTTTGACATTCTTAAATGACGAAAATATTTTTCTCTTCGATTTTGACATTACACTGACGGGTATAACATCTTTTACTTCGGTTTTAACATTCAACTCACAAGTAAAACACGACTGAGTTTATTAAATCTAATGGTGATTGCTTTTTTCACTAAACTCTAACTGAACGTATATCTTCTCAAAATTGGTTAAGAAAATAATTATATGAACAATTCTTATATTTGAAGAACAACTTACACTAATCAATGATTTTCAAGTATCATGCAAATCATCATTCATCTCACGCTGTTTTATGGTTAGAATCTCTTCAATATTTCAAATCTTTATTCAACACTTCCTTTTCTACTAATTCACTCTTTAAACCATAAGATTTGATGCTTTGAAAAATAAACAACTATATATGGAAGAAAGTGGAACGAAAACTAAAAGTAATTGAGATTTTAACAATAAAAGAGCATGAGATAAATGATGAGTTGCAGAATGATAGAAAATCATTAATCAGTGTAAGATAAGTTTCAAATACAACATAATTTTGTATGTGATTATTTCCAAAATCAATTTAATAGGTTATATGTTCAAAGAGAGATTAGTGAAACAAACAATCGGCATCAGATATAGTAAACTCAACTCGATGAAACAAGATGAGAGCTGCACAAAAAATCACAAAAAAAATATAAACTTAATATCAATATCAATCTCAAACTCAAACTCAATAACAACTAAACTACAACATATAGATTTTCATAACTTTGGGTAGTAGAACAAACAACAACAACAATAATATCAATAACTCAAAAACAACAACTTACATTAGACAATAACTAAAAAGAAACAATATCTCAACAAAACTACAACAACATCATCAATAAACCTATAGCATAAATATGTTTTTACAACAACAACAACAAGATTAAACGTCTAGAATTTGGGATCTTAGTAACAACAACATCAATAAACCTATAACACATATCAGTTTAAACAACAACAAAATTAAACCTCTAGGGTTTAGGGTCTCAATAACGGATCTCAACAATAACATCAATAAACCTATAGTATAAATCTCTTTAAACAACAACAAGGTTAAACCTATAGGATTTTAGTTATCGATACCAACAACAACAACAAGATAAGTAGTGATGTTTGACGTACCAAATCTCTAAAGAAGAAGTGAAAGAAAATATTTTGGATATGGAAAAACAAAACGAAAGCCCTAAACACATATCATCTTCGTATTGAGGATGATATGTGTTTATGACTCTCGTTGTTTATGGCTATCTTGTTTAGGGCTCTTCGTTAGAATTCTGTTTGTGTTGTTTTAGACAAGTGAAACCGAATGCTAGTTACAAGCTAAAGTTATATATATATATATATATATATATATATATATATATATATATATATATATATATATATATATATATATATATATATATATATATATATATATATATATATATCAAAGAAATAAAATCACCTCGATTGAAAAACATAACCGAAGAAAAATTGACGTATTTTTAAATTAAAAATAAAATAATAAGGAAGACGTCACACATAATCTAAAATTGTTGGAATTCAAATTGTGTACACTAAATTAGTTTACTACTCGATTTTTATCAAAAAATCGACAAAATATATTATATATTTTTTATAAAAAAATGGCGCGTCCGAAAATTATACTCGATTTTTTAATATGTGAAGTGAAATTATTGTAAAAAAAAAAGACTTTCTTGTAGTGAAAGTAACATAACATGAAAAAACTTTTTTGAAAAAATATTATGTCATATCCAATTTAAACTTAGTACGGTGACACGAACGACCATTTTAAAAATATGTCCTATACAATTTGAACTTAGTCTCTTAAAGTTATCAAGTCAATGATATAATTAATGATATGATTTCAAGTGTTTTCATATGATATGGAGATCTAACCAAATGATATGTTTTCAATAAAGTAGTCAACGTAAGGGAAAGACAAACTAAAAAAAGACACAGTTAAAAAGTAAAAATAAGAATTATGATACTCTACAAATGAAAGATACGATCGAGATAGAATCATCACAAAAGTAAAAACATTCTCAATAATATTCAAGTTTGATTTAAAAAAAAAAAAACCCTAAAGAGCATTTCTTTATTCTAGAGTTAACAAATGTCACTAATGAACATTTAATTTATAAATTTTTACTTTAAATATTTTTGAATTTTATTACAACTTAAATCACTAATTCTCTGATCAACTCTTATTTTAAAATCATTCATATCAATATAAATTTAAAGATGTGCACAATATGTTTAAATAAATTATACACACTCCATAAAATAATATCTTTGAAATTAAAGGCAAATTAATAATAATATAAATTAAAAAAAGAAAAGAAAAAGTACAATCAATATACCCTAGGGCTCAACAATATAGAGCTCAAGCCATCTAAATCACCACCGATGGATCAAAAATCACTAGAAAACAAAGAAGAAAACACACACTCTCAACCTAGCGATACAACTATATCCACTATTGATTAATATGAATTTTGAAGGATAGAGTTCTATATAAAAGTGCAAGAGTTCTGTATTAATCTATCCAAGAATCATTTACATGCCAAAAAAATATTGTTCTCACTTCTTTTACGCTTGTTAAAATACTATAAAAAAATCTCATTACTAGCAATTCGTTAGGACCATTATTTAACCGGTCAAATTAAAGTGATCTATTTAATGTAAAATTTATGGTTAAGGATGTAATTGTCATGAAAATATTGTATAGATATCAAAAGTCTTATTTCTATTTAGTGATGGGTAAAATTGGAATAAGAAACATTAAATAATCATGACCCTTCATGGAAGAGCATAAGATTCTAAACTTGAATAAACATGACTCTTCATGAAAGGGCATGTGATTCTTATAAATAAGGGGTTATGATCTCCAATTGTAGACACACAAAAAATATCATATAATATTTATTCTCGTTATTCCATTGTAAGAGAAACTAAGAAATTAAGGAATTTACAATTAGAAGGTCATTTTCCTATTAAGACCATCATCTTCTCATTAGAGTTATATCGATCATAAATGTACGATTCCGCTTTCTATTTCATCTTGAATTGAGTATGGATTAATAAAGTATTGATTCATTAAAAATTCCAACAAGTGGTATCAGAGCCACTCATACTTGATTCATGTGTGAATTTAGATAATTTTTGATATTAGTGTTAAAACATTGGATTATTAATTAAAATTTATTAAGCAATTTCATGAACATGGATATTTGCAATTTTTTGATTGAATTGCTTTGAGTTACGTTTAATTTAATGAATTGTTTTTTTAATTGCTAATTTTCATTTGATCCTAAAGTATCTAATTTCTATTGTATTTGTTCAATTTTTTGGTTAATTATTAAAAATAGAAAGATGCGACCTGTCATGTGAAATAAAGATTGTTTTCAGTTGGTTTTTATTGAAGTAACGGTTCGTACAGTTGAAACTCATTTGCTTATTTCTAATTAACGTAACAAACAAAATTAACGGTCTCTAATGTTCAGAGACTTAAACAAGTTCACATTTGCATAATGCCAATGGTCTAAATAATATTAATGAAAATTAATATAAGGTATAAATATATTTCAGTCTTAGAAATTAATTCAATTCAATTTGTCATAATTTTAAATTAAAGTTATTTGACATATTTTAAATGATTCTATTGAGACTAGAAATCACCAAAGTGACCCTTCTTTTATGGATTTGATCATGAGAAATGTTGAATGTTAGTGTGCATATGTTTCTATGTGAGTATTAATTAGCCCAAAAGAAAATTGATATTTGACATGATTATATACACACACTTGTAATGATAAACATGTGATACTTTTAAGGCTTCACATGTGAATCATAAATCAATCCAAAGAGGGGTTTATTATTTGACATGTTTTAGTATCAATGTTGGATCGTTATAACAAGAGTATCACTAGCAATTAATATTATTGTCCAAAGACTTGATATTGATGGTGCATTAGATATCTTGAGATGAGTTATGACATTATTTGAGCATATATTATTTGAGTTTATTTATGATTTATTTCAAAATGTTAGTTCTAGTTTTTAATGGTGTCAATTTTAAGGATTGGAAGGAAAACATTTTAATTTTTTTTGCCTGCATGGATCTTGACCTTGCATTAATGATAAATAAGCCCCTTCTCCTATAGATTTCAGTACCTTTAATGAAAAGAAAATTATGAGAAGTGGGTCGCTCTAATCTCATGAGTTTTATGATCATAAAGTGCGGCATTCCAGAGGCATTCAGAGATACTATATCTAAAGAAATAACAAGTGCTAAAGACTTCCTTGCTGAAATTGAAAAGCACTTTGCTAAAAGCGATAAAGTGGAAACAAACACACTTCTTCAAAGCTTGATTTCTATAAAGTATAAAGGCAAAATAAACATAATAAAATATATTATGGAAATGTCTAATATTGCTTCCAACAATATTAAGGCACAAAAGCTTGAGTTGTCAGATGACTTACTCGTGCATTTGGTGTTAATATCTTTTCCTGCACAATTTGGTCGGAGAGAGTACAAAGTGGATAAACTTTTATATAGAACATTTAAGGACAAACTGCATGATAGCGGACCCTACGTCAAAGGAGTTTCCACCCAAGGTCTTTCATGAGCACATTACTCACCTGAGTACGTGTTATAGAATTAGAGGATTTTTCGGTTTAGTGGGAGTTAGTCATGATTATCAGTTATGTTCTATGTTTGATAGTATATATACATACTTATATATTCACATTACGTCCTGATCAGAAATAAAGTTTAGTTATTCAGTTTATTGCACTTTGTATGATAATATTGATTTCATTAAAGTAAGGTGGACCAATTGAAATTGACATGTATTGATCACCTTCATGTGATTTTCATGCTACGTATTTCATGATTAATCTATGTCATTTAGTTGTGTTTATATTTGTGATCATTGATGAGTTTAATTAGGACTGATATAATGAAAACCGCTTTGATCCTATATATTGATGTAATTAGTGGACGAGATGAGGATATGTCAAATGTTTATAATAGAAATTTTTGAGCTCATAAAGTTTAACACATTTATAAGGATACATATATGACCAGTGGGAGATTGTTAGAATTTTTTGGGTCATACATGTAATAAATTAATGTGTTAGGGCCATTATTTAACAAGCCAAATTAAAGTGATATATTTAATGTAAAGTTTATGGCTAAGGATGTAATTGTCATGAAAAATATTGTGTAGATATCAAAAGTCTTATTTCTATTTGGTGATAGTTAAAATTGGAATAAGAAACCTTGAATAATCATGACCTTTCATGAAAGGGCATGAGATTCTAAACTTGAATAAACACGACTCTTCATGAAAGGACATGTGATTCTTATAAATAAGGGGTTATGGTCCCCAATTGTAGACACAAGAAAAATATCATAGAATATTTATTATCTTTATCCCAATGTAAGAGAAACTAAGAAATTAAAGAATCTACAATTGGAAGGTCATTTTCCTATTAAGATCATCATCTTCTCATTGGAATTATATCGATCATAAAAGTACGCTTCCGCTTTCTATTTCATCTTAAATTGAATATAAATTAATAAAGTTTTGATTAATTAGAAAATCTCCAACAAGCATTGTTAAATCCTAGAAAAAATTCTCATAAACTTCGTCCTAACACCTCAAACAAGGAAACTCTAAAAAAAAGGGTAGGATCTCTAAGAAGAATTATATGTCACTTCACCCATCTAAATATCATATACTAAACACTGGTAATTAAGTCTCAAATGACAAACAAGAAGTTGACTCGACTAAAGTCCCGCATGGCAGACAACGAGTGTGAACAGGGTCCATAATCACTTTTTTCTTGAATAAATTCTCTCTAGAGAAAAATTCATCAAGAAGAAGTTGCTAAGAGAAAATAATTACTTTAAAAAATGTCTAACTATTCAAATATGAGGCAGAAACAAATTACATGTTGAGAAAGGATTATTTGAAGAAAAAAAAAAGAGTGACATATAAAAGACATCAAAAAGAAATTGTCCCTAACAAATTAAACTTCTAAATCCACCTATCTCTTTAAAAAAAAAACACATGTCATCTCGGATTTCAACAACTACAATAAATTTCTCATGAACAAAGGAAAATCTCCACCATCTAGAATTCCAAAATAATAAAAGTTTACTATTTTTGTAAAGTTAATTAGAAGTATACAGTTGAATGTCGATATAAAATTTATTTGCACTATCCGTGTGTTAATTAAATTCTAAACAATATATTTTTGAATGTGACATGTGCATTTGTTTATAGATAAGGAAAAACAAGTTACTTGCATAGATTGGCAAGGGTGACATGTATACATGGTCATGTTGGGATGAAATTATATTTGAAAGGAAAGGAGGAAGCTTCCTAGAAATTGTGTATAAATAATTAGAAAACAAATGCATGTGGGGTAATGCATATGCATGGAGAGATGCAGACATATTCATAGTTAGTGGCTATTGGGTATGTTAAAGGGTTGAGATTTACAAGATATGGATGGGACTGAAACCAATCAGTCTATATTTGGAGGTAAGTGATATAATGTGACTATGCTATCAACATTTTGGAAGTTCTGAATTATCATTTTTCTCATTCATTGTTTGAAGAATATAAGTGTGCCGCAAAAGCTATAGTATATTGTTCAAAAAATTTCATGATTCTTTTAACAAATTTGGGACAGTTAAATTCTAGCTATTAGAGTGAGATCATATTTATTTTGTTAGAGTTGAATAGTAATCTATAAATAATCAGAGCCTTCAAAAATGAGTTATCACATATGAGCTGACTCGTCAAATCCAAAAAATTATAAAATTTAAAACGTAAAATTAAAATTAAAATTTAGTAAGGATTTTTTGGCCCGGACTTAAAAAGAAATCATATTCATTAGATTATCTCGTATGAATCACATCTAATCTATTTGATCTGTTTAACTAAAATTTTAAAAAATTATTCTAATTTTTATGAAAACTATATATTAATTTAAATTGATACACTTCGCTAAATTTTATCTCTTATATAATATTTAATTTTTTATGTTAAATAGTATTGATTAATATAATTAAATTAATATTTAATTATTTTGTGTTTTATTTTACAATTTTTTTTTTTGTATTTTATTAGTTTGTGTAGCATGAGATATTTGTGTATTATTTGAAAAATTTCAAACTTCTATTGTATTTAAAAATATCTTATATTTTTTTAAAATAATATAGAATTTAAAGATATATTATATCAAAACAATTATTTTTATTTTTTATAAAAAATTATAAATAAATAATTTTTTAAGATCGAATAATCTCAATCTGTTAAAATCATACTCAAATAAAATAATATTTTAAATACATATTATACATAACCAGAGTCCCTGTAGGGTCGAATAGTCCTTTTGGCCTTATAAAAACAAAACAAGTTAAGGTGAATTAGCTTGTTGCTGCTTGATGCATGTGATCCTCTATAAGTGATGAGACTTATATGACAGTTATATACTTGTGCAAATGACAAAATTAATTATGAATATATATGGTTATTAATAGAGTCTCAGTTACAATATTCTGCAATCTTCTTGGACATGGAAATAGGACCACAATTTTTTGGAAATATATGTAGTTTCCTATGATTTCTTAAATATGTGGTGTGTTTCAGAAAATGATGAATCTTTAGAAGATATATAAACAATAATAGAGGGCAATTTTTTCATATTTATCTATATATCTAATTTCTTAATATATTTTATTTAACAAACATTTATTCTATTTCTATGGCAATGAATTATCAGCAAACATGTCTGCAGAAAATTCCTTATCAAGTAGGGATTATATTCCTTCAATTTAATAAGATAAAATAACAAGTAAATATATTAAAATACAACTACCATCACATCAATGATTGAGTGGTGAATCATGCCTTTGCAGAATAGAATATGATTAAAATTCAAATATAAGCAAGCTATCAATTATATACCTACTCCCAAAAACTAAATTCAACCAAAAATGAAAATGAAAATTTGTGGACATATCCAAAGTATTAAAAAAAAACTTGATTTTACCTCACACAAAAAAAAAAAAAACAAAAAAAACATTAAAATATATAAAATTTGTTGCTTACATTATGTTAGACACTGAAGAACTCAACAAAGCACGTGAATACAGAAGTGTAGGACAGTACCTTAATTAAGAGACTTATCTCTCTCACACTTTTGTGTTGTTGTGAAGTGAAGTGAAGTAAAACTTCAACTTGCTTGGTTTCCTCTCACTTATAAACTCTTGCTTTGTAGTGCAAAATGGTGTGTTATATATGCATTATATAGAGAAGATGAATAGTGCTTTTTAAAAAAGTTATTTTGGAAATTTCTTACCACTTTCTATGTTGAGGTACTTTCCAGCATTGATCATGAAAGGGGACTAAGCCCCAAACAAAATAGAACAAAAAGAAAAAATCAAAAAGGTAAAAAAGCTTATAAAAAAGACAACAATGCTCTTACATCTAGTCTCTTTCTACATATCCTCTATGTGTTTTTTATATATAGATTTATTAGTATATCTCTTTTGTATACCTTTTTATCTCATATTTGTTCTCTTTTTCTTCCCTAGAGGATTCAATTATATGTATGCAAAGACATGCAAAGAGGAGAAATTTGAAATTATGCATTGACTATGTAAGTTAGAAAAGAACTGTTGTGCTTTTAGTTTTTTTCTATAATTCAAAGTCCTAGGTAATATGATTTAGTGAATATTTATACTTTTATAGATTTATATAATAATATTGTTTAAAAAGGTATCAATTAAAACACCTAATACAATTACAATGCTAATACAATGCTAGTGGATAATTGATTATTCCATAATTAAAATTTTTCCATACTATAATAATAACAATAAATCACTTATCGATTGGAGGTCGAATTTATTCTATTGTAGTCAGTCTTGTGCCCTTCTTCAAGACTCCATCAGGTATTATCTCTAAACTGAAATATCTCTTTAAAAAAGTTTTTATAGGATAGAGGAGTGGATAGGAGGAAAGTCAATTGGGTTCAATGAGATAAGGTGTATCGGAATAAGGAAGAAGGTGGGTTGGGGATAAAAAAATTTATGGGCGTTTAACTTAGCATTGTAAGGAAAATGGAAATCGAGGATACTTAATGAAAAATATAAGTTGTAGGTTAAAATATTAGACTATAAGTACAAGGGTCGGTTATGAAGTCGATAGGGAAGGTAAATTTAACTATTTGACGTGCAAGCTATCAATAGAAGGGATAAAGGTCTAAATGCGCAATGGTTTGAGGATAACCTTCATAGAGAAATAGGAGACGAGACAGATTCTTTGTTTTTGGAGGACCCCAGGACCAGGGGAGAAGTTTGAAGAAATTGTACATGGGTTTGTATAGGTTGGCTGTGGAAAAATAGGCGTGTGTAAGAGATTCATTGAGGAGAGAAGGTGAGGGATCAGGGTGGAACATTAGTTGGTTAAGTAATTTGGATAAAAACAATAAAAAGTTAGAGGAGGAAATTAAAGAAAAGGGTTTAAAGATTGGCGTTGAGGGGCAATGTGAAAGATAAATGAAGATGATCCAAAAGTAAGTATTCAGTTAAAAAGCTTATTCTACGACAATGGATGTCTTTCACAACTGTGATGTTGAAGAAAAGGCTTTGACGGAAGTGTGGAGCAAATTAGTTCCACTAAAGGTGTCATTATTGGTTTGGAGGATTTGGCAAAATAAAATCTCGACTAGAGACAACTTAACAAAAAGAGGTATCTTAGTTGAATCTCAAAACTCATGCTCATTTAGTTGCGGTAAAGAAGAAAGTGTCGCTCACATTTTTTTGGAATGTCTGATAGTGTTTTTTGGTATGGAGCGAGATCCTAAGATGACTTAAATTTGTTTATGTATCTCACAATTTTGATATGTATTTTTTTTTTACATTTTGCAAGTTTATGTAGCAGTGACAAGGTCCTCAAGGAGAAATTTATCGTTGTTTAGTTCGTGTGCATTTGGATAATTTGGATGAGATGCAATGAGAGAATCCTTAGAAATATTGAGCGGTGTGAGGTTAGTTGCATCAATGAAATTCAACTGATATTGTGGAGGTGGCTTAAGGCTAAAATGAGAGGGTTTATTTTTCCTCTTAATCAGTGGATCTCAAATCCAAAAGAATGTTTGGGTTAAAAAGTTTAATTGCTCATCAATGGTTGCAATTACTTTTAACTATGTGAGGAGGAAGTTCTTGTGTTTCCTTGTGTCACTTATCTAATGGTGAGGCGTTCACTGGTGGTCAGGTAGACGAGGAAGTTTTTGGCAGTGTCGTTTCATCAACATAATTGGGTTCGATTTTATATTTTTTCTGCAGAATGAGATATTTATCAGATATGTGTCAGTCTGGTTTGGTCTTTTGAATTTGACGGGTTTAAATAGAATGCTTATGCTGCCAGATTAGTTTGATATAAGATGTTGTGTTTTGTTTTTTTATTCCTATCATTTGGTATGTTTGTTGTATCATTCTTCAAGCCATGGATTTTCTTATTGCTATTTGTAATGGTGATTGTATCTGTATCTGTATTTGTAACAAATTTTTTGTTTTGGAGGCATTGCTTATGCCTATGTTAATAAAGTATTTTTTGGGCATTTCAAAGCAATGGAACAACAATAATATATTAAATGTAAACAAATGTAAACTAGCGAGAATACAAAAATATTTATTACAACCTCACCAATAAAAATAATGGCTAAATTCTCTTTTCCTTTTTCTTTCAAAAGACTTTCACTCGATATTAGTATAAATGAAATGAGTATAATATTAGGGGAATTTTTCACCTTTTTCTTTCCATCAATTTACTAAAATTTCTCTCGTACTCGCTTTAATTATATTTACTATTTTATAATGTATCTATCTTTCTTTTAGATGGAGGGCTCTAACAGTCTAGTAATTGTTCTATAAAAATTGTATTTGTCTTTAGGTAAGGACTTGGTCATCATATATGAGTAATTGTCATCAGAATGAATTTTTTCACGTAACTTCTTGAATCCAACATATCACATATCTAGTGATATCTTACATCAATGTGTTTTGATCTCAAGTGAAAACCCGAATTCGTGCTCAAAAGAATTGCGCTCTAATTATCACAATCACAATGTGTTTCTCTTGTTCATGCCCTAATTCATGCAAGAACTACTTCATCCATGACATTTCCATGCAAGCTTATGTTGTTGCAATGAATTTTACCTCTATGATAGCTAAAGAAACACACTTTTGTACTAGCTTTGATTTCCACGATATAACTCCCCATATAATTTATATATATATATATATAAAAGTTGATTTCCTATAATCGATATCTCCCAGTATATCTGCATTTGTCTAGCCAATCAATTCATATTTTCTAATTTCAAAGCACAAAGTCATTTTATAAGTTCCTCTGAGATATGATAAGTTTCAAAATTACTCATTTAACATATGCACTTATTAACTTAAATTACAAGAAATAAAAATCATCCCAATTTATCATAAAAAGGAGATAAAACATTTGTATGGACATTTTAACTATGTTATTCATGAGTAAAGGTGTAAACATCCAAAGAAATAGCAAAATACAAGAGTTGAGTAACAAAGAACATGTTGGGTGAAACAAGGGCTTGCCTAGCCAAGACAGGACATAAACATGGCAACCTTTTTGACTCATTCTTGCCAGTCGAAGGCAAAAGCTCATTGGACGAGCACATGAGGTTAGTTGTTACTTCTAAACCAATTTACTCAATGAAAAAGCAAGACAACTCGATGGGTGAAGTAACAAACTCAATGCGCAATACAAGAAGGTTCAGAGACCCCTTGTCTAAGTAACTTTAAGGTGAAGTAAGATTTCTCTTATTGGACAAACAGAGAGGCTCGCTAAGAGATACAAGGCAGCCAAATCGCGCTTGAACGAGCTGAACATAACTTATGGCTGAAGAAAGTAGGCCCAATGGGCGAGCTAAAGACCTTTCTGGGCGAAAATACATGCTCAAACCTCTATAAATAGATATCATAACCAGTTCATTCAGTAATAATTCAATGTATAATTGAATAGAAACTGTTGTAAATTTAATGCCAATAACGAAGTATAAAACAAGGAAAGAATAAAGAACAAGGAAGAAGAAGAACACAATAATTGGTTATAACTGCTATTCTTTTACTTTCTCTTAGAAAACAAGATTGCAAGTTTACAAGAATAACAAATAACCTCTCTCACCCTAAATTAGGATTTGTAGCGTGCAATGATGAGAGACTAGTATGCTATTTATAATAACACCTAACATATTAACTAATGGGCTTTTTCCACAAGGCCCATTACACAAGCTAACTTAATAAACAAGCTAACTTAACAAATTAGGTTTAAACACAAAAACCTAATTTAGCATGCTAATAACCCTAGCATCTTTGACACCTGCATGCTAGATCCATCTTCGACTACAACATGCACATTTCGACACCAGCTACCCTTAGACCATACTAGAGTTCGATCCAATATCTCACAAATCTCCACCTTGGACCTAACTCTACAACATCAAGGGAACAAACTAGCTTTCTTCATGCAGCTTTTTCAACTGCATATAGTGGAAAAACTTGCAATTTGCCAATGTCTTGGTGATTATATCAGCAGCATTGTCCTCAGTCGAAACCTTCAGCACTTGGATTTATCCACGCTCGATTACTTCTCTGACAAAATGCAGCCTCACATCAATGTGCTTAGTGTAACACCCCAAATCTACCCCGCAATAAAGAGGAATATCAGAGTACAAAATTCCAAACAATTAGAACATAACGATTCGGAGCGTCACATTTAAACCAACAAAATCACATACATACATCATGCTCAATCACTTAGATACATAGCACACATGTAGGAGAACAATATCGAAATCATTAATCATTGCCATCAAATTAAGTACTTGCATCGCAGCGGAAAATCATAAGTCAACAGCAATACAACTCATAATGTCAAGGCCAAACACGGCTCAATACATCTAACAAGTCTTAGCATAACATAAGGACAAAGTTCAACAAGGATAAACACAAGAAACAAGACGTAAACAAGTAATCCAACGTTCCCCGAGTGCTACGTATCAGAGCATTGACACACACCGACTCGAGCTATAGGTACACGACTACTCCGCGCCATTACCTGCACGTTACCAACGGAGGGCAACATTCAAACAGAAGGGGTGAGATATCATTCATTATAAAGAAGCGTATGATAATATTCAAAGCGGAGAAATAATCATACATCGGTCACCACTTCTCAACATATATCACTTACTACTATTCACATCATTCAACATCTTACCAACAACAACAATATCAATCTCAATTAAGGCATACATAGGCATTTATCACATATGCTCAACGAAACAACCATTCGAATCGACACAAGATAACATTCATGTTATGCACACACAAATATTCAAATACGACTCATCACACGACTTTACTTATGCAACTCGAACAATGCAAATGCATGTGGTACCATTGGAGTAAAACTCCCGTCTCAAACAATTGCCATTGGGCCGTCTCAAACATTCGCCACAAGGGCCGTCTCAAACATTTGCCACTAGGGCCGTCTCAAACAATGCAATGAATGTGACTCAATGATGCACATTCACAATCACACTTAACGACATAATCGACTCGAACAACACCATCCACGTAAACGACATGATCAACTTAAACGACATAATCAATTCCGGATATCCAATGTCAACAAAATCCAATGCAAGAAGATTATAAGAGTATTCAAAGTTACACTAAGCATATTCAATGGAAAGACATCAATTAGGGCTTCACGTAGGTTCAAACGGCACTTAAAAAGGAGTTACGGTTCAAAAGATACATCATTTCAAAGTTTAGGAAAAATTCTGCAAAACAGGGTTCGCGGCGCCAACAGGGTTCGCGGCGCGAACTGAGCGAATCCAAAAATTCCCAACTTTCTGCCAAGCAGTTCACAGCGCCAACAAGGGGTCGCGGCGCGAACTGAGCAGATCCAGAGCTTCCAAAGTTTCTGCCAAGGGTTCGCGGCGCGTACAAGGGTTCGCGGCGTGAACTGGCGATTTTCAAAAAACCCCAAACACAGAAAACAACATACGAAACCCATCCCAAAACCCCAAAACTCAACCCAATCAAGTTGGAAAACATCAAACATCACGAACAATCACAGAATACATGGTATAAACACAATTACAACACATATTATGGGTCTTATAACATCATAACATCAATTTAAACACATTCCAAATCATCAAATCAAGCAATTGTTCATAAACCCTAACAATCTCTATTCAATTTCTACACAACTTCCATGGATGCAACATACGATTAAATCCCACCCAAAACATCATCATACATCCCTTTAGCATGAAAGAATCCCACCCTTACCTTAGGTTTGGATTGAAGACAACTCTAGCTTCAATCTTGAGATTCCCCTCTTTCTCTTCACTCTACTCTTCTCTTCTTTCACCAAAACCCCAAAATGAACTTCTAATTTCTATTTTCTCTAAAACCCTTGTTTTAGTTAAACCCTTACTATCTTAAATTACTAATGGGCTCTAACTAACACCCCTCACTTACTAATATCGACTTAGGCCCAATTATCACTATCTTATATTATTCACTAACAATCCCCAAATAAAACAACATAAAATCAATTAAACACATAATGCACAATTAATTCACATAAATAAATAATTAAAGAAAAACGGTCGTTACAACTCTCCCCCACTTAGAATATTTTCGTCCTCGAAAATTACCTCAATCGAATAACTCAGGATACGACTCGCGCATCTTGCTTTCCAATTCCCACGTCATACTTTCACCGGTAGCACCCGACCAAACGACTTTCACCAAAGCAATCTCTTTGCCTCTAAGCGTCTTCGTCTCGCGATCCTCAATCCTTATAGGCATAGTCTCCACCGTGAGATTATCCCGCACTTGCACATCGTCCATATGAATCACATGCGAAGGATCCAAAACATACTTTCGAAGTTGCGACACATGAAACACGTCATGCAAATTCGAAAGATTAGGCGGTAAGGCCACTCTATACGCCACATTACCAACTCTCTCGGAAATCTGATACGGTCCAATAAAATAAGGAGTTAGCTTCTTCGACTTCAAGGCTCTTCCCACACCAGTCGTTGGCGTAACTCTTAGAAATACATGATCACCAGCTTGGAATTCTAAATCTTTCCTCCTCTTATTATGGTAACTCTTCTGCCTACTTTGCGAAGTCTTCATCTTCTCACGGATCAACTTAACCTTCTCGGTAGTTTCTCGAACAATCTCAGGTCCAAGTACTACACTCTCACCCGATTCATGCCAACACAACAGAGTCCTACATCTCCGACCATACAACGCTTCAAAAGGTGCCATCCCAATACTCGAATGGTAACTATTGTTGTATGTGAACTCTATCAATGGAAGATAAGTATCCCACGTACCTCCTTGCTCAAGAACACAAGATCTCAACAAATCCTCCAAAGATTGAATCGTTCTCTCCGTTTCAACCTCAACTTAGAACCCAACGCCTCTTGCAAACTCTTCCAAAAATCTGAAGTGAACCTCGGATCTCTATCCGAAACAATACACAAAGGAACACCATGCAACTTCACAATCACACGAACATAAATTTCCGCCAACTTCGAAACCGGATAAGTGATGTTAATAGGTATGAAATGAGCCGACTTCGTAAGCCTATCAACAATCACCCAAATCGAATCATGTCCTCTCACGGTATTCGGCAAACTTGTTACAAAATCCATGGAAATACTATCCCATTTCCATTCAGGAACTTCTAACGGTTGCATTAAGCCAGCAGGCTTCTGATGTTCAACCTTCGACTTCTGACAAGTTAAACATGCATACACAAACTGAGCTATGTCACGCTTCATTCCAGGCCACCAAAACAAATTCTTCAAATCTTGGTACATCTTCGTAACTCCGGGATGAATACTCAGATTACTCCTATGACCTTCCTCAAGAATAGATCTTTTCAAATCCACATAATCAGGTATACAAATCCGATCACGGAACCTCAACACACCGTGCACATCTAACTTAAAATCACCATTCTCAGCTTGATCGACTCCAATCATCGAATCAACCAATTTCATATCCAACTTCTGGGCTTCTCTGACACTATCCAGAAAATCATTGTTAATCTTCAACATACCCAATCGAACACTCGTAGGAGTCACTTCACATACAAAACTCATATCTAGAAATTGCTCAATTAATTCCAACTCCTTAACCATCATTGCCGACATATGCAAAGTCTTGCGACTCAAAGCATCGGCAACAACATTAGCCTTTCCTGGATGATAATTCAAACTGAAATCGTAGTCTTTCAACAGTTCTAACCACCTTCGTTGTCTCATATTCAATTCCTTCTGATCAAACAGATACTTCAAACTCTTATGGTCGCTAAAGACTTCAAATCTAGAACCATAAAGATAATGTCTCCAAATCTTCAACACGAACACTACAGCAGCAAGTTCTAAATCATGCGTAGGATAGTTCTTCTCATGGACTCTCAACTGTCTCGATGCATAAGCAACAACTTTACCATTTTGCATGAGCACACCTCCTAAACCCATCTTAGAAGCATCACAATAAACCACAAACGATTCTTCCGGATTAGGCAATATCAAAATCGGTGCCGACGTCAACCTTTTCTTCAACTCGGTAAAACTATCTTCACAAGAAACATCCCACACGAAAGCCTTACCCTTACAGGTCAACTTAGTCAATGGAAGGGCTAACTTAGAGAAACCTTCAATGAACCTTCTATAATAACCAGCTAGTCCCAAAAAGCTTCGAATCTCGGTAGCCGACTTAGGAGTATCCCATCTCAACACCGCATCAACCTTAGACGGATCCACGGCAATACCATCACTCGAGATGACATGCCCCAGAAAACTAACCTCTTTCAACCAAAACTCACACTTGGACAACTTAGCATACAACTTCTTCTCTTTCAAGACTTGCAATACCAACTTCAAATGCTCAGCATGATCTGATTCTGATTTAGAGTAAATCAAAATGTCATCAATGAACACCACCACGAAACGATCCAGATATTCATGAAAAATACGATTCATGTACTCCATAAATACTCCAGGTGCATTAGTAACACCAAAGGGCATCACGGAATACTCATAATGTCCATAACGTGTTCTGAAAGCCGTCTTCTCCATGTCCTCATCTTTCACTTTAATCTGATGGTAGCCAGACCTCAAATCGATCTTGCTAAACACACGAGTGAAGGATAGAAAAACACTTAGAAAGTGGGGGGGGGGGGGGGTTGAATAAGTGTAGTTTAAAAACTTGAATGATAAAAACAATTTGCACAGTTATTTTTATCCTGGTTCGTTGTTAACTAAACTACTCCAGTCCACCCCCACGGAGTGATTTACCTTACCTGAGGATTTAATCCACTAATCGCAACAGATTACAATGGTTTTCCACTTAGTCCGCGACTAAGTCTTCTAGAGTATCCTGATCACAACCTGATCACTCTAGGAACAAATGCTTAGACACAAGCTAAGACTTTCTTAGAGTATCCTGACCACCACGTGATCACTCTAATTACAACTGCTTAGACACAAGCTAAGACTTCCTAGAGTATCCTGATCAACACTTGATCACTCTAGTTACTTACAAATTAATGTAATCAATTCTAAGAGTATTACAAATGCTTCTGAAAAGCTATAATCACAACAGTGATATTTCTCTTAACGTTTAAGCTTAATCTCACTAATATATTACAACAGCAATGTAGTGAGCTTTGATGAAGCTGAAGTTTCTGAGCTTTGAGTTGAACAGCGTTTCAGCAAGTTTTTCAGAGTAAGTTCTTTCAGAATTGTTAACCTTGCTTCTCATCAGAACTTCATATTTATAGGCACTTGAGAAGATGACCGTTGGGAGCATTTAATGCTTTGCGTATTCCGTACAGCATTGCATTTAATGTTTCACGCTTTTGTCAACTACCTCGAGCCTTGTTCACGTTGTGTCTACTGACGTTGCCTTTAATAGCTTCCAACGTTCCTTTTGTCAGTCAGCGTAGCCTGCCACCTGTACTTTCTTCTGATCTGATGTTTGTGTATACAACGTTTGAATATCATCAGAGTCAAACAGCTTGGTGCATAGCATCTTCTTGTCTTCTGACCTTGAAGTGCTTCTGAGCGTGATACCATGAGAACTTCAGTGCTTCTGCTTCTGATCTCCAGTTCTTCTGATGCTTTCATAGACCCATGTTCTGATTCTGCCTTGACCATCTTCTGATGTCTTGCCAGACCATGTTCTGATGTTGCATGCTGAACCTTCTGAGACAAAGCTTCTGAGCGCTGATTTGTGCATACTCTTTATATATTTCCTGAAAGGGAAATTGCAATGTATTAGAGTACCACATTATCTCACACAAAATTCATATCCTTGTTATCATCAAAACTAAGAATATTGATCAGAACAAATCTTGTTCTAACAATCTCCCCCTTTTTGATGATGACAAAAACATATATAAATGATATGAATTTGCGATCAGAAAGAGCAGACGGCTAAAGACAATTTACACAGCTATAGCATAAGCATGTGAATATGTCTCCCCCTGAGATTAACAATCTCCCTCTGAGATGAATAATCTCCCCCTGAAATTAATACTAGAAGAATTTTATAAATAAAAGACTTCCCTGAGTATTTAAGTAGAGACGTTCACAGTGCTTGATCTTCAGAACATTCATGACTTCTGATTTCTGCTTCCATAGGATAGCTTCAGAACGTTGAATTTCTTTAGATCCTCAGAACATTCACAGCTTCTGATTCCTGCTTCCATCGGACAGCTTCAGAACTTGAATTTCTTTGATCTTCAGAACATTCACAGCTTCTGACTTCGGCTTCCATCGGACAGCTTCAGAACTTGAATTTCTTTGATCTTCAGAACATTCACAGCTTCTGACTTCTGCTTCCATCGGACAGCTTCAGAACTTGAATTTCTTTGATCTTCAGAACATTCACAGCTTCTGACTTCTGCTTCCATCGGACAGCTTCAGAACTTGAATTTCATCTTACATCACTTCATGCTAGATTGTATCAGAACATTGTTGAATGTACCAGAGCATCATCAGAGCATCTCTACATCCTGAAATGTTACAGAACAAAACTAAACGACAAAAGTCAGCATGAATGAGTCAGAACATAGAATATGTTTCAGAACACATAATATGTATCAGAGCCATATAGAATGTATCAGAACAAATAGACATAATGTTTCAGATCATATTCTATCATCAGAATATCTGAACATTCTTCCTTCTTGCTTCTGATTCTGATTCTGAAGCTTCATAGCACTCAGCTTGCTTCAAGAATCCAAGAACTTGATTCATCTTGTTGCTTCTAATGTTGATCTTTTAAAGAGGATCTTCAGTTCCTGCAACAACACAACTTAAAAGCATAGAACTTTGCAAGTTCTGCTAGTAAAGCAACTGATTAAATCAAATCATTTATCACCTATTTCTCCCCCTTTTTGTCATAACATCAAAAAAATAAAAGATTCAGATGAAAAACAAAAAGAAACACATGGAAGAAAAAGATAATTTTCATTGAAGTTCAAGCAGACAAAAGTACAGAAGTACAAGAAGATAAGGAAGAGAGGATGCACAAAACAGATGCAGCAAAAGCAAAAAACAAAACAACTAAGACTCAATCTAAGATGACCCTAGCCTTGACAAGATCTTGGCCAGCATCTCTTGAACCCCATTGTTGTGCTCATTCTGCTTCTCTATGAAAGCTCTAAACTCAGCATTGACTGAGCTTTGCTCATCCTGGTTCTTCTGAAGAACTTCCAGAGTCCTTGCAAGACGGGAAGGTTCATCAGAAGAAGCTTCACAACTTCTATCCACAGGGATGGCATTGTGATCTGTAGCTTCCATTGATAGATCATTTGTAGGGTTTTCCTCAACAGGAACTATTTCAGCAACATGATCTTATACATCTGCTTCTTGCATAGAAGCATCTTCATATTCTGCAGCCGGAATCTCAGAATCTCCATTCTCAAGTGCCTGAAGAATGGCAGCTAGATTCCTAGGGGCAGAAGGACCTTCAACCTCTGGTGGGTCAACAACTTCTGGAATGACCAAGCTTGGGTCTTCCTTAGAAGGGTTTTCCCTCAGAAAGTCAAAGAGGGTCTTGAAATCCCCGAGCAGAACTGGATATTGAGGTCTCCAGACCATAATTTCCCTGCAAGGATTAGCTTCCAATGCAGCAGCCAATCTTGCTACTTCCAATTCAACCACAAAGGGCTTTTCTTCCAAGGTATATCTTCCTCTGAGACGAGCAAACCAGAAGTCTTCATAGCTTCTCAGAATTCCACGAGGCCGTGGAGCAGCTTCTACACAGGCTTCCTGAAGTTCTATAAATAGAGCATCTGATTCTCTGCGTAAGATCCTCCAGAACTTCCTCATAGCGACGTCATTCAGGCCAGAACTTTCCACAATTCTGAGGGTGTCAAAGATACTTCTGAGATTCCTCTTTACTTTTTCAAAAATTACACCAATAGGGTAGATAAGGCGGGATTTTATTTTGGTTTTTGAAAAGGCAGGGTTGGGGATGAAATAAGGTTGAGGTTCTCTATCCAATCTATAAGAAGATTCTGCTTCAGTATCAGAATCTAACACTACCACTTCAGCTTCAGGACGAGGCTTGGGAGTGTAGTTGCAATCACGGAGCAGCTGTTCATGTGATGCAGAGGTTGGAAGATCAGAACCACTATGGTTGTTTTGAGAGGTAGAAGGAATGGGTTCAAAGTTGGCATGGGGAGGAGGTTGAGAGATGGAGATATTTGTGTGAGGTGGAAAGAGAGTTTGAAGGGGTGGTATATCCAGAACAGGATTGATGGTGGTTGGAGAAGAATGAATGGTTACAGGAGAAGATGGAGGTGTAAGAACATGAACAGTTATAGGTGATTCTGATGTGGCTTTTTCTGGTTCAGGGATAGGGGCAACCGCTATTGGTGCAACTTCTGAAATACCAGCAGGAGTAGAATCAGGTTCAGAAATACATATACCTTTGGATGCTTTCTGAAGAGCTTTGACCACAGCCTCAGTCTTCTTCTGCTTCTTACTCTTCGGCTCTTCAACAATCTTTGTTTTGCCGCTAGAGATCTCTTTCCTTCTGACACTCACCAGAACTTCCTGTTGATTCACAGCCTCTTGAACAACATTTTCTTCATCAGATTCTTGAAGAATCATCTTCCTTTTTCTGGTTTTCTTCTTCTCAACAACTTCAACAATCTCAGCATTTTTATTTGACTTCTTCTTCTTTTTCTCAGCTTCCTTCTTTTTCTTCTCAAAATCAACAGAAACAGCCTTAACAACCTTTGCAATGACTTCTTCTGGGACCACTTCTTTCTCAGTGGTAGCAGCAACTTTCTGAACAACCTTCACTCGATTAACAGAAGGATGATCAAACTTTCTTTTGGTCCTTTCTTCCTTCTTGCGATTTACTTTAATTGGAGCACCTTTCTCTTGATCTTTAAGACTTTTATCCTCTTTTTGTGACTTCAGATACCTAGTTCTGACTTCTGGTACCTCACTATTGAAGAAGGTTTCAAATTCAGCTAGAACAGGTTCTCTTCTGATTCTTGTTCCAGCAAGAGGTTGGGGAGTCTTGATGATAGTCTTAATCACCTTCATCTTCTTTAAGGTGGAAGCATTCAAGCAGGCCCCAGAGATGACAGCAAGATCTTTGATAATACCTTCAGTTTCCAGGTTCTCAACAATCTTGGAATGAACCAGAAGATTTGAGATAATTCTACCAAAAGGAATGGTGGTACAACTTTTTTCTCTGAAGGCATTTCTGGAATCCTTCACAGCCTTCCACATATGGTTGAAGATAATGTAGATAGCATCAACCTTCTTCTTAGTGGCAATGCAATACAGAATGTATTTTTGCTCATTGCTGACGAAGTCAGAAGCATGTGTCCCTTTCCTGTGATAAAAACACCCAAGAAGAATCTTGGTCCAGATTTTGTAGAGATCTCTCATGTCCTTGACATTCTTTGTTTCATTTACGTCTGTGTAGAGAGTGGATAAAACATCTTTCCAATTTGCCCTTTGATCGATTTCAAAAGCTCCTTCAGGGTTTTTCAGATCAAACATCACCCTTAAGATGTTCTCAGTTACTACCACAAACTTTCCATGGACGAAAGACAATATGGATTTAGGAGCGACAGCTGCATGTACCCAGAATTCCTTGACAAGATCTGGGTAGACTGGTCCACAGAACTCTGCGAACAACGAAGTCCATCCTTGAAAAATTATATCTTCTTTGAGATGAAATTGGTGTTCTTCAATGTTATCAAAATCAACCATGAGTTCACATAGAACTTCTAATTTATCCTTAGGAATGGAGCACGCAACGACTGGAGTGAGTTCCTGATTTTCTTCATCTTGAATATGGAGAGGAGTAGATGAACCAACATTTTGAGATGAAGAAGCAGCCATTGAAACAGAATGAACAACTAGGAAGAACAAATTCTGGGTTTTCGGTTAGGGTTTTAGAAGCGACTAAGAAGTTTTCAAAAGAAAGTATGCAAGAAGAAAGAGAGACAAGGAGCGAAAAAGATATATGAGATGATTTGAAAAGAATATATAGAGACGGAAAAAAATGCAATAAGATTAGAAAATGAACAGTTACAGAATCAAGAGAAATCAATTTCATCAGGGAAAACTTCAGGAAATTCACATACTACCTTCAACCTTTCTATTACAGCCTGATTCTCAACAGACATCGAAGCAATCAACGCGAACACTTGAACATCTTCTTTCATCAACAAACGAAACTGTCTGGCAGATAACAACTCTAAGCCTTCCTCTTCAGGAGAAGAAAACCTCACAGACTTATCATAGCAGTTGATGTGAACACGGTTATGCTCTAACCAGTTCATCCCTAAGATCACATCCAAACCTCTCAATGGCAAGCACACAAAATCAACAAGGAAGTCTCTGTCAAAAATCGACACTGGACACTTCAAACACACAAGAGAAGTGGTCACCGAACCCTTAGCCGGAGTATCGACAACCATCTCCCCGTTCATAGCAGACAACACAAGACCCAATCGATTAACACAATCAGCAGATATAAAGCAATGCATAGCACCGGTATCAATAATAGTAATTAAAGGAATGCTATTAATGAAACAAGTACCTCTGATGAGCGAATCCTCACTAGTGGTCTGAGTTCCCGACAAGGCAAACACCTTTCCACTAGATTGCTCCTTCTTGGGCTTCTGACACTTGCTTCCAATATGGCCTTCTTCACCACAGTTGAAACACACCATATCCTTATGCGTACAATCGGACGATGCATGACCAAACTTCCCACAACGGTAGCATCTTCTAGCATCAACATTACACGACGTGCTCTTGTGACCAACCTTGCCACACTTGAAGCACACAATACCAGCAGGAGCATCTCCCCCACTAGTTCTCTTACCCTCAACCGCTTTCTGCTTGCCCTTTCCACTCGAAGCTTCATAAGGCTTACCACGACCTTGATAACCCTTTCCCCTCTTCTCACTTATCACACGATAATGAGCATTGTTATCCTCTTCATAGATCCGACAACAATCAACCAAATCAGCAAAGATACGAATCTTCTGGTAACTAATCGCCTTCTTGATTTCCGGGCGCAAACCGTTCTCAAACTTAATGCACTTGGAAAACTCACCATTCGGCCCATCATAGTGTTGGTAAAACTTTGCCAACTCACCAAACTTAGCAGCATACTCCATAACAGATTTGTTCCCTTGACTTAGCTCAAGGAATTCAATTTCCTTCTTGCCACGGACATCTTCAGGAAAGTACTTCCTTAAGAACTCCATGCGAAACGCAATCCAAGAGATCTCTTCACCACTCGCTTCCAATCTCCTACGGGTCTCTAGCCACCAATCATCCGCCTCAACTACTAGCATATGAGTCCCATACCAAACCTTCTGTTCAGGAGTGCAATCCATGACACGGAAAATCCTCTCAATCTCCTTAAGCCATGTCAAAGCGCCATCAGGATCATAAGTTCCCTTAAACACAGGAGGGTTCTCTCTTTGGAAGGTAGCCAAACTCCGAGAAGCATCACTCTCTCCACCATGCTGTTGGTTCTCCAAAACTTGAGCCATTGCTTCCAAAGCAGCAGCTATCGCAGCATCATTCCTCCCAGCCATCACAAGTCTTCACTACAACACAAAAGCAATCAGCACATACAACATATACGCTTGTTAGACTACACTACGACACGACACATGGCCGGACAAGACCAACCAGGCTCTGATACCACTAATGTAACACCCCAAATCTACCCCGCAATAAAGAGGAATATCAGAGTACAAAATTCCAAACAATTAGAACATAACGATTCGGAGCGTCACATTTAAACCAACAAAATCACATACATACATATATCATGCTCAATCACTTAGATACATAGCACACATGTAGGAGAACAATATCGAAATCATTAATCATTGCCATCAAATTAAGTACTTGCATCGCAGCGGAAAATCATAAGTCAACAACAATACAACTCATAATGTCAAGGCCAAACACGGCTCAATACATCTAACAAGTCTTAGCATAACATAAGGACAAAGTTCAACAAGGATAAACACAAGAAACAAGACGTAAACAAGTAATCCAACGTTCCCCGAGTGCTACGTATCAGAGCATTGACACACACCGACTCGAGCTATAGGTACACGACTACTCCGCGTCATTACCTGCACGTTACCAACGGAGGGCAACATTCAAACAGAAGGGGTGAGATATCATTCATTATAAAGAAGCGTATGATAATATTCAAAGCGGAGAAATAATCATACATCGGTCACCACTTCTCAACATATATCACTTACTACTATTCACATCATTCAACATCTTACCGACAACAATAATATCAATCTCAATTAAGGCATACATAGGCATTTATCACATATGCTCAACGAAACAACCATTCGAATCGACACAAGATAACATTCATGTTATGCACACACAAATATTCAAATACGACTCATCACACGACTTTACTTATGCAACTCGAACAATACAAATGCATGTGGTACCATTGGAGTAAAACTCCCGTCTCAAACAATTGCCATTGGGCCGTCTCAAATAGGGGTGTTCAAAAATATGGTTAATTGAATTGAATTGAATTGTAAAAAAACTGCACCATTTAAATGGATAATGAACTGAACCATTTAATTGAAACAATTCAAATTCAGTTTAAAACTGGTTCAGAACCAGATTCATTTTATAAACTGGTTTAATTATAATAAAAATATATATAAAATTAAAAAAATCGAAAAAAATAATAATTTTCCAAAAAAAATAAAATAAATTCCTAGAAAATAATTTTTTTTCCCTGAAAATGAAAATAAAAGTTTTGGGAAAATAAAAAAAAATTTAAAAATTATGGTTACTTGTCTTAGACAATTATGGCAGGTTCAACATTTTCCAAATCAAATATCAGCGCAGTACAACACACACTTGAAGTTAGCGGCTGCTAATGTAAAAGCTCGTTTACTATTATCAATTATTTGATTAGAAACTTAATTAATTATATCTAAATTCTACCTTTAATTTAACTTTTTTATAATTAACAAATTAAAGTTGTTTGCAAAACTGTAAAAGAAATCACTTCACAAATTGAAATGAATGAGAAAAGAATTTGAAGTTCGACTAACATCTTATAATTAACAAACAAATATCACTTGGTAAATTAAAAAAAAAAGAAAATATTAATGGGCAGTAGTAACTATTTTAATATATATTATATATTAGATGAAGAATATCATTTTTAATTTTATTATTCCACTAGATTCACAAGGGAATTTCTCTGATAATGAATTTAGTCATACAGTAAAAGCTATTTTATTTGTACGTACAGTACAACTACAAAATTATATATATATATATATATATATATATATATATATATATATATATATATATATATATATATATATATATATATATATATATATATATATATAAAAGAGAGGGAGAGAGCAATTTTGAAATAATTTATAAAATAAATTTAATTTTTAATTATAACATGGTTCAAAACTAATTTATAATTAGAAATTGTAAACCAATTTATAAATACAAACTGGTTCAAAACCAGTTTAAAATTGAATTGAAACTGTTTTAACAGTTAATTGGTTTTTTATTAAAGCAGTTTTTAAAAACTGAACTGAACCATTAATTTGGTTCAATTCAGTGCAGTTCTTGAACCATGAACACCCCTAGTCTCAAACATTCGCCACAAGGGCTGTCTCAAACATTTGCCACTAGGGCCGTCTCAAACAATGCAATGAATGTGACTCAATGATGCACATTCACAATCACACTTAACGACATAATCGACTCGAACAACACCATCCACGTAAACGACATGATCAACTTAAACGACATAATCAATTCTGGATATCCAATGTCAACAAAATCCAATGCAATAAGATTCTAAGAGTATTCAAAGTTACACTAAGCATATTCAATGGAAAGACATCAATTAGGGCTTCACGTAGGTTCAAACGGCACTTAAAAAGGAGTTACGGTTCAAAAGATACATCATTTCAAAGTTTAGGAAAAATTCTGCAAAACAGGGTTCGCGGCGCCAACTGAGCGAATCCAAAAATTCCCAACTTTCTGCCAAGCAGTTCGCGGCGCCAACAAGGGGTCGCGGCGCGAACTGAGCAGATCCAGAACTTCCAAAGTTTCTA
Source organism: Vicia villosa (assembly GCF_029867415.1). NCBI lineage: Eukaryota > Viridiplantae > Streptophyta > Magnoliopsida > Fabales > Fabaceae > Vicia > Vicia villosa. The sequence continues at coordinate 382,566 of NW_026705784.1, read as the reverse complement.
CCAAGGGTTCGCGGCGCGTACAAGGGTTCGCGGCGCGAACTGGCGATTTTCAGAAAACCCCAAACACAGAAAACAGCATACGAAACCCATCCCAAAACCCCTAAACTCAACCCAATCAAGTTAGAAAACATCAAACATCACGAACAATCACAGAATACATGGTATAAACACAATTACAACACATATTATGGGTCTTATAACATCATAACATCAATTTAAACACATTCCAAATCATCAAATCAAGCAATTGTTCATAAACCCTAACAATCTCTATTCAATTTCTACACAACTTCCATGGATGCAACATACGATTAAATCCCACCCAAAACATCATCATACATCCCTTTAGCATGAAAGAATCCCACCCTTACCTTAGGTTTGGATTGAAGACAACTCTAGCTTCAATCTTGAGATTCCCCTCTTTCTCTTCACTCTACTCTTCTCTTCTTTCACCAAAACCCCAAAATGAACTTCTAATTTCTATTTTCTCTAAAACCCTTGTTTTAGTTAAACCCTTACTATCTTAAATTACTAATGGGCTCTAACTAACACCCCTCACTTACTAATACCGACTTAGGCCCAATTATCAACAACACTTACTATCTTATATTATTCACTAACAATCCCCAAATAAAACAACATAAAATCAATTAAACACATAATGCACAATTAATTCACATAAATAAATAATTAAAGAAAAACGATCGTTACACTTAGTTCGCTCATGATAGGCTGAATTCTTCGACGAGTGTATTGCACTTTGACTATCACATTTAACAATGATACCTCGACCTTGAAGTTTCAGCTCATTCGCAAAACCTTCAAGCCACAATGCTTCTTTCACAACTTAGGTTAGGGCAATATACTCTGTTTTAGTGGTTGATAGAGCAACAACCTTCTGAAGTGTTGCTTTCCAACTAATTTTTGTGCCAAACATGGTGAAAACATATCCAGAAATAGATTTTCTAGAATCCATACAACCTACATAGTCAGAGTCGACATATCCTTCGATTACTCCTTTACTATTTTCACCCTAGGCTCCACCATAAATTAGGACCCCGTTCAGAGACCTATTTATGTACCTTGAAATCCATTTCAATGCTTGTTAGTGAGCCTTTCCAGGATTCGCCATGTACCTGCTTACAAGACTTACTGCATATGCTATGTTAGGTCTAGTACAGACCATAACATACATCAAAGAACCTACTATATTAGCATATGAGATGCTATTCATATAAGCTCTTTCGACATCAATACTGGGACACTGATCTACACTCAGCTTAAATTAAGGGTTTGTATGAGTCACAACAGGCTTTGAATTCGACATACCAAACTTGTCAAGGATCTTTCGTAGGTATGCCTCTTGAGATAAGCATAATTTTGACCACTTTCTATCTCTTCGAATGTCAATTCTAAGAATCCTGGATGCAGCTCCCAGATCCTTCATATCGAACTCCTTATTGAGTTCAGCCTTCACCCTCTTTACATCTTTGACATTGTTGCTTCCTATGAGAATATCATCCACATAAAGCAACAAAATAACAAATGAATTACCAGATAGAAATGTGAAGTAAACGCAATGGTCAAGCTGACTTCTAATAAAACTTATGCGTGCCATGAACTTGTCGAATCTCCTATTTCACTGTCGAGGAGATTGTTTTAGCCCATATAAAGATCTCTTTAGCACGCACACATAATCTTCCTTCCACTTTTCGACATACTCTTCAGGCTGCCTCATCAGGATCGTTTCATCTAGATCACCATACAAGAACACAATCTTCACATCCATTTACAGTTCAAGATCGAACTGTGCCACCGTGGAAAGCAACATTTAAATGGACCTATGCTTCACAACAGGAGAAAACACATCATTAAAGTCAACACCTTCTTTCTGAGTGAAACCCCTTGCGACCAACCTTGCCTTGTATCTTTTTGACGCAACTCATTCGATTCCTTCCTTAACTTTGAAAATCCATTTACACCTGACTAACCTTGCCCCAACAGGTTTCTTGATCAGTTCCTAAGTATGATTATCATGAAGAGATTTCATCTCATCATTCATGGCCTTCAGCCATTCAGTCTTATTTCGACTCCTCATAACTTCCTTATAGTCTCTAGGTTCTTCGTCTAGAACCTCACTTGCAGAGATTAAGACATAAGCTATAAGATCTGCATACCTATGTCTCTGAGGTGGCTTGATGACTCTTCTCAACCTATCTCTTGACAATAGGTAGTCATCGACAGTTTCCTCAACTTCCCATAAATAATTGACCAGCCAATCATAATACTCCTTCCTGCCACGCAATCATCTTCTTCAACCTTAAAACCTGCAATTCATTAGCTACGATTTTGCTAATATTTTGCTACGATTTAGCTGCAAAAAATTGTAGTTAATACTGCAAAACCCCAAAACCTGTTAAAACGATTCAAACATAAAATTCAACAGCCCAAATCTACTAATTGGAGGGTTACGAGTCTAATGGTGCCATCGTTTTAGTCTGTAGTGGCCAGGATCATGCAAACCGAAGCACAAAAGCTTCATGCCCTAGCCATGGAGTTTCAAGATATAGGCTTCAAAGCTTCAACCAAATTGTTCTAATCCCTTCTAAACATCATTAGAGAACATGTTAGTAGCATTAGTTTGCATTGAAACACAGTAAATAATCAAAAACAAAAAAGATTAACATGAAGAATATGATGAAGATGAAGCATGTATTTTGGGTTGTTTTGATCACATCTTATGATTCATACCTGTCCTTTGACACCTTAGGAGGGGAATGGAATGAATATTAGGCTTTGAAACTCCTTGAACAAAGAACACAAAAAGTGCACCTTTCTTTGAAAATTTTCTTCTTTGAAACCCTTGCTCTCTCTCCAAATTTCATGTCCCCTCATGGATGCATGTGTTGTTTGTATATGAGGGATCAATTTAGGGTTAAAAACTAGCTTGGTCATGAAGACATTTGGTGATGTGAAAATTTAAAAAGATTTGCACTAAATCTTTTTGGACTCCATGCTATTTTATGCATATTTTCCTTTTAATATTGGCCATTAGATCAAATTTAATCTGATTAAATCAAGGGAAAAAATTTGAGCATTAATCATATAATTATCTTATGATTTTATTTGATTTTATTTGAATTTAAATGAATAAAATCAAATATAAATGAAATAATATCATAAAAATAATAATATTTGACCAATGGGCCTCCTTTGAGCTCAAAATCTCGTGGAAAGTCCAAATCCTAAGGCCCAATATTAAAAAATATGGAAATTGCCAATTAGAGTTTCAAGCCCCTTCAAAAATAGCCCAACTTGCACCAATCATAACTTTATCAATTTTGATCACATGAAGGTTCTATAGGACTTTTTAGAAAGCTCAATATGTCATCTAAATGCTCATTTTGGTTTCATCTCAATTGAGTCTTCCATGTTCATGTACCACTCTTTGAGAAAAAATGTCTTTTTGTTGAGTTTTGAAATGACCTATAATGTCTTGGCCCATATCTTTCAAATGATGCATTTTTGGCCAAGTCACTAGTGAGACAAAGTTGTAGAGAATTGAATTTCCTTCAAAATGAGCTTTAGTTGGGAAATTTCTGATAAATTATGTGAAAGTTATAGATGGTCAAAGTTCAGTTGACTTTTGCTTCAAAATACCCTAATTTAGAAACTTTGAGCTTTGTTGATTTCTAAGCTTTTCTTGATGAATCATGATCAACCCTTGATCAAATGATGAATGTAACCTCAAATCCTTGATGTTGACCAACCCTTGACTTTATGTTGACTGTAATTGACTTTTAGGTCAAACTTGTCGATTGTTGATCATTTGAGCAATTGATTGAGCAATCTTGTGATTCAAGGCTTGAAACTTGGTATGAGGACACTTTGAGTCATATGAGATACCATGAAGTCCACTTGAGGCTTTAGAAGTTCAATTTCTTTGAAAAGCATCAAAACCCCAATTATAGATTTGTTGCTTAGGAGAAAGATAGGTGTGCCCAATTCTTGTGTAGTCTTGAGCAGTTGGAGCTTGAGGAGACTACTTGAGCTAAAATATTTTGAAATATGGAGGGAAATTTTTGGGGTATGAAACCATTACACAAGCTAACTTAATAAACAAGATAACTTAACAAATTAGGGTTTAAACACTAAAATCTAATTTAACATGCTAATAACCCTAGCATCTTCGACACCTGCATGTTAGATCCATCTTCGACTACAACATGCACATTTTGATACCAACTACCCTTTGACCATACTAGAGTTCGATCCAATATCTAACAGAAACAATAGAGAATTGAGAGGGAGAAATCTCAAGAATGATATTGAAAATCGAACGTGGAAGTTTTGTTCGATTGTAGAAACTGTCGCTAATGATATTCCAACTCTTTCTTCTTGATCATCATTGTAAAGTTATTATGAGTAAGAGCAACTATTTTTTTTGTCGGGGTTAGATGTGATTGTCCAAATACTTATGTATTCATCCTGATCATGGTGTCATATATATTCTAGTTATTCATTAAAGTTTATGATTATATTTGTTTTTAATGCCTATTATGAATTAGCTACTTATAATCTGTTATAATGGTTCTGAATTGATATTGAGAAATGATTTTCTTATCTAATTCAAATATTTTCATCCGTAATTTTTTAAAACCATGAACATGAATTTATATCTATAATTCACACATATTATTAAAACTTAATGATTTCATATTAGTTAACCGACTGAGAAATCGTCTGTTAAGCAATACAATTGATTTCACATTGTTGTTTGGACATAAACAACATATGCAACGCAATATATGATAATACTAATTAATGGTTATATATATATATATATATATATATATATATATATATATATATATATATATATATATATATATAGAGAGAGAGAGAGAGAGAGAGAGAGGGGGGGGGGGACTCAGGATCAAATGACACCAATGTGTCAAACTTAGTAACATGACACCTCTGATAACTCTTTACCGCATATTTGTATAACAAATTAAATCCACTGTTGGATTGAAAAGTATTATCATAAAGATTGTGTCTATATAGTTTAACATCAATATAAAATCATTTGACATGTCAACGAGATGCATAAAAATTAACGTCTTACAAAATTTCGTGAAAACCGTTAATTTTTATCATTCTCTTTAACATATCAAATATTTTTTTATTGATGTGAAATTTTATAGGCATGATCTATATGAAAATAATTTTCAATCCAACGATCGATTTTGTTAATAGACATAAGAGTAATCGAATGTATCATGTTACCAAGTTTGACATGTTGGTGTCATTTGATCCTAAACTATATATATATATATATATATATATATATATATATATATATATATATATATATATATATATATATATATATATATATATATATATATATATATATATATATATATATATATATATATATATATAAAATTGATCATGAGAATACATGAGTATAGGATAATAAAATCTAACCCTAACAATCTCATTTCATTTGTTAACCTTATTTCCATTTACCGTTATTTCAATTTAGTTCTATAAACAAAATAACTTTTCCAAATACCACATTAGTTCTTGTGGAAAGGATAACACAAATAATTACTTTAGTTGCTAAAAAAATACACTCAACAAGATATCGTAAAATCCACTTCACAACATTCCAATGTTTCTTTCTTGTATTTCCCAAGAATATGCTAACAACACCAACCGCGTGTGTTATGTTAGCTTGTGTACATACCATTACATACATTAAGCTACCAACAGTTGAGGCATATGACACCTTTTATGCATCTCCTTCTTTTTAATTTCACTTGTATGACTGCTTTGAACTAAGATTAAAGTGACTAACAAGTGAAGTAGCAACTTGATTTGCCTTTTCCATGTGAAACCCCTCCAATACCTTTTTGATATATTTTTTTTTGTGATACCCACAATTTGTGTTCCTTCTTATCACGACGATGGACATACCAAGAATATGATTTTTTGGTCCAAAACATTTCATTGAAAAATACTTATTTATTTCATTCTTCATCTTTCTTATCTTCTCACAATTTTGTCCTATGATCAAAATATCATCAGCATACAAAAGTAGTATGATAAACTCACCATCAATAAATCACTTCATAAAAACATAATAATTTTAAGTAGTCCTTCAGTATCCATGATCAATCATGAAGGAAACAAATTTATTATACCATTGACGAGGTGCTTGCTTAAGCCCATACAAACTCTTTTTCAGCTGACATGCTAAGTCTTCTTTATATTTGACTTTGAATCCCTCTAGTTGTTCCATGTAAATTTCTTTTTCAATTCGCCATAAAGAAATGCAGTTTTCACATTTAGCTGCTACACATATAAATTCAAACTTATCGGCAAACCAAGCACTACCCGAATTGATGACATCATTACCACAGTTGAAATAATCTCTTCAAATCCAATGCCTTTTTTTAGTGATCTCTTACCTTTCGGTAAATCTACCAATTTATAAGTCAATTTTCCTTTCAAGGATTGCATTTCTTCTTGAATGGCCTTAAACCATTCCCTTTTAAGGTTATCCATCATATCTTCTTCATAAGATTTTGTTTCTCCCAATTTAATGATTAGCACAAATTCTAGTGTAGGATATTTGGTTTGTAGTTTAGGTATCCAGGATGACCTTTGACTCGCTGTCACACGCGGATCAAAATCGAGTATTTTGAAAACTTAGTATAGCGACAATGGCTCGAGTCGTATCCCAAGGGTTCTTGTTATTATCTAATCAAAATCAGATTCACTAACTCGATTCTTACTTATCATCAACTGCTAATATTACAATCAATCTCTTAAGCGAATTTTCTATCCTATTTGATTACAATATCAGTCAACAAGCGTGATTGACACAATGAGATACATGTTCCTATTGTCGGATTAAGCATACGGTTGTGGATAGCGCAGATTAACAATTAAGCAGAGTCAACAACGATTAAAATTGGGAATACATATCAATCAAATTAAATCAATAATGTTATATGATAATCGAATTAAGCAAACAACAATCTTATAACAAAGTTGAGAGGAATCAAAATTAAATTGTAAATATTATAAAAATCTCAAAGTTTGAACCTAAGTACAATAAATCCGTCCAGATAGATTAGTTCTCCATTATGGTTCCTTCAAGCGTAAGCAAATAATTCGTGAATCGAAGGTCCATGGACAGTACATCGGCTTCTAGGTAATGGAGAGAACAACCAAAACAGTTTACAACCCAACTGGGTCAAATACATAACTCAGGCCCATTACTAACGACCCAAAACTAAAATAAAACGAATGCTGCAACTTCAAACAAAATTCTGGAATAGATGCACGTCGAAACTGCAATTGACTCCAACACTAAAGTTGTAGCTCTTTCTCTTAGCTTTCTGACGATTACTAGAACGCGTTGATCGGATTTCTGGAGCTTCAGTTATGATCAATTCAGTGCAGACTATTAATGTTGAAAATTAAATACGAAAATCAAATAACAATAAATATAAACTCAAATATAAAAACATAATAAAATAGAAAAATAAACAAACTAAACCATAGAAATGTTTAAGTACAAACATAAAGGAACACACATCAAAATGCGCTGATCAAATTCCCCCACACTTGATATTTTGCACTTCGAGCAAAATAAAGTCAAAACTTAAGAAAACACACAACATTATTTACTCATTCCAGGCTACAAACTCTTCTCCGGTTAAGGTTGCATCAATAGGTACTAACCTTGCACACTAAGGATATCGTAGGAACACTAATTCACACTTACGCATTCATAAGCCTCCTGAACACACAAACCACTTCGAATCATGTTATTATGCCAAAGCCTAACTTACTCAACCTCCTTTTTACTCTTTTTCATTCTGGCGCAATCACATTAAGCCTGTTATCTCCTCACACTCATAGTAAGGCTACCGGTTAGTGACTCTGATCCTTTTTGCATGGGGTTCTGGTACCTAAGTGGTATAATCCTTTGCTTACCCAGCACCAGAAACCTCTGAACCAACTAACAACGGATCTTGAAATCATTTTTTGTAGGTTCTACAACCGTTGGGTTAAGTGACCGAGTGAGGGTCACCAAACTTATAAGGTGCATTCCCTTTTTTTATATAAAACTTGGATCACTCACTTATTTTCATCGGCTTCCTTACGTAGAGCATGTGTGAGATGGTGTCGACTGCAAAGATAAACTACTCAAGAAATAACAAGAAAATATCTATGTGAAGTTTGTATTTTGAATCAGAAATAGGAAACACTTCATGAAGTGTGGCGGAATGAAAACATGCAACTCTTAGTAAATGTTGAAGTAGGACAAGCATTGTAACTTTTGGAAAAAAGAATTGTTTCACCAAGGGTCGCTACCTTATGAAACAATACTAAAGTGACCTATAAAAACCTAATTTTGGATTCAGAAATTAATAACAAAAAATGTACATCTAATAAGCCTATCATATTCACTAAAATTCCAAACACTATTTGCTACATCCGAGTTTTCGTCGGTCTTACGCAAACTCGATAAAAGGCTGAATTATCTTGGGTATTCATGCGTTCCAACTCTAAGTCATATTGAGAGTGATTGAAATACTTATAAGGAAAGTATTTCGTTCACGATTCTAGCCTCGATCCATTTGACTTGAATTTATTTTTCTAACAAAAGTCTGGTGCGATACAGGTTATTTGGAAACCTCTGATGAGCGATTGGATATGTCTTAATACATATGGGGATGTGAGACAAGGGAAAGAGGTCAGGTGCAGTGGTGTCTTGCGAGATAGTCAAGGACAGTGGCATGGAGGTTTTAGTAATCATATTGAGAAGAGTAACAACTTTATAGCGGAGCTCTGGGGAGATCTGGAAGGGTCTCTGCATGGCTTAACGTAAAGGGTACAAGAAGATCTTGGTTCAGTTGGATATCACAAGGATTGTTGTTGTGCTCCAAGAGCACAAAAAAGGTTCTGGCCGGGGAGCTAACCTCATTAGGCATATTTGGGATGATGGCAAAAGTTTTGATAATATTAGTTTCGAGCACATCTTTTGAGAAGCTAATAGGTGTGCGGATATGTTGGCTAAACCGGGAAGTCGTGGGATAAATAAGGTGCATGTCGAGTCAGTTGCTTTTAAAAGATCTTAGAGACACTTTTGTTAGAATCATTAGGTAGTATTTTTTTCTGTTTGGGCTTCGGCTCCCTTTGTACAAAAAAAAAAACTCATCAAATAATAACAATTTCAAGTAAGCCCGATGCCTTTAAAAATAAGAAAAGTTGCATCTTTTTCTGCCTTTAGGAATAAGAAGAGTTGTATCTTAGGAGTAGAGAAAAATAAAAAAAATATATACATTATAAAATATTATATATAATTAAATTAAGTATGTCAGTAAATTAATATATAAGAAAAAAATATTTTTATATTATAGTCATTTATTTATTGCATATATTGACTATAAAAAATATTTATTTCGTTTATACTAATATAAATTGTTATTCTTATTTTTCAAAAGAAAATTTAATGATATATAATTTATACTTTTTATCATTAAAATTTTACAAAAATTTATATATAATAATTTGTCACGTTTACAAGTGACATCCAATGGCAGACCCACGTTTGGTCCAGGGGAAGCAACTGCATCCCCTCATATTTCAAATTTTAGTTCAATATTTTTAGTTATGGAGAGTTTGCACCCTGAAATAATACAGTTTGCACGCAGTATTCTCCTCTGCTATTTTATTTTCTCACTCCACGTTAATATATCCTTCTCTCTCATGTTAGTTTTCATAAGACACACTATCTATCATATAAGAAAACTCTTTCTACTCTTCCCACATTCATCCACGTTGCAATTTCAAAACCATGACACGTGTCTCTTCATTCCAATTTCTTATTTGGACCCCACCTTCATGTTTCCCTTCATTAATTCATTTATTTTCTTCCTGTAAAATTGCATGTTCCTTATACATTCATGGGCTGTCAATTATTATTTAATTCTTTACGTTTCCTTCTTCCATCATGGTATTCCAAAAAAATGTTGTTTATTTGGTATAATCCACGGTTTCCATTCATATAGTTACATAATTGAATTCATTCATGTCTCACAAACTTTTCAATAAATAAATTTCTTTTGTTTCCATTCCTATGTCTCACAAACTTTTCAATAAATACATTTCTTTTGTTTCCATTCCTATACTCCTTGACAGTTACATAATTGAATTCGTTCATGTCTCATAAACTTTTCAACCTCCATATTTCCAATTGAAAACAGTTTCACAAACCCCTTAATCTTTCCACCTTCCCAATAATCATGCCTCTAATATTTATAACATTTCCTATGTTGGTCTCCTATATTGATCAGAACTTTGAGTTACTTTCCACTTATTACAACTACTTTGTTGTTCTAAAAGAAAACACTACATAGTTTGTTAGATATTTTAGTTCACATCAAATTTGTTATCTTTATCTATTGTTATTAATTGGAGATTTTAGATTAATGAGAGTTTATCAAATGATTATATGTATTATTTGCAGGTGATTATTGAGGAATCACTACTAGCTGCAAAGGTGATATGAGAGAAAAATTGAACGCGATGTTTTTCTTTCTTTTTTAGTTCACATCAAGTTTGTTATCTTTATCTATTGTTATTAATTGTAGATTTTAGATTAATGAGAGTTTATCAAATGATTATATGTATTATTTGCAGGCAATTACTAAGGAATCACTGGTATCTCCACATGTGATATGAGAGAAAAATTGAACGCGGTGTTTTTCTTTAGATATTTTGTTTTTTACTGAGATTGCAATGCACTTTCATATTCGGAAGGAGGGCTTGAGGAGAGTGATGAACATGCATCATGCATGTGAGTGTCATATTTTATTAAATAAAAGTTAAATTAATGTACGCATATTTTATTTTAATTATGTGTAAAAGAAAAATTTTACTATACTACCAATATTGTTTAATAAAAATTGAAAATATTTAACTTATAAAACTCAGTAATAATGGATAGTTTCTTTTTTATTTTATTTTAATATTTATCCATTTATATATTATTCCTTCTTAAGAATTAACGAGTGATATTGGAATAAAAATAGTTTCATATTTAAATCATACATTATATATATATATATATATATATATATATATATATATATATATATATATATATATAAATATATATATATATATATGATTTCTACCATCTTCATACAATTACAAGCATATTTTGATTTCTACGATCTTCATAATCAATTTTCATAATCTCATAAATAAATAAATCTTGTTTTTTTTTTGTAATTTTAAGTAAAATTAGTATATTTTAATTTATAAAATAAAATACTGCTTAAAGTAAACTACCACCGATACTATAATTTGCAACATCAATAAATTAAATTGTATTGCCATAAGTATTATATGAATTGAATTATACTAAAATGGTATGATGATAAAAATAATTTATAATTATGGTATATTCAGAAAAATAAAACTTTTATATGATCATATATTTTTAATTTTGTTTTATCAATTTGTAAATTTTATTATAAATTTTTTTAAATAAATTAATTTTAATACAAAAAGTAATAGAACATGACCTAATAAAAAAGTTTGAAAAACTATAAATTAAAAAAATGTTGAGGAAAATTTTATATCATAAAGAAAATTTAAATACATTGAACGTATAATGTATCATAATACATAAGTATTGTAAGAATAAAATCATAAAATAATAATTAACATTACATTAAAATTTAAATAAATATAAAATTACAAATAAATAATTGTAAATTTTAAATAAAATATAAAAAATTTAAATATTTTTATACCTATTATATAATATATTGATTTTAGTTATGTAGCATTTCTCGTGGTAATTTATTTATATAATATTTGGTTTCTATGTACATTATATTAAATATTTAGTAAAAATAAAAGTATTTCATATATAATTCTCTAAATATAAAAACTAACTACTATTAAATAATTTCACTTTAATAATATTTCTTACTAATAATACTTAATTATTTCAAATATAAAATATGAAATTTATATATATATATATATATATATATATATATATATATATATATATATATATATATATATATATATTATTTTTTAAAGATTATTAAATAAAATAAATATATTAGATCTATTGACTTTTTTTTTTATAAAAAAAAATTAGAAATAACTATGGGTGTTAGTAAGCATAAGTAATGGAATGAAACATAAATAATGTATGAATAAATAGTATCAAAATTGTATGATATTTTTTATTAATCATACAATTTGTTTGTCATTTATGAAATTTAAAATTTTAACAGGTCAAGTTCATCAATGATCAATATATATTTATTTATATATAATATAAAATAATTGAAATATTAAAATTAAAACTTTAAGGGGGTCAATTTCATCCAAATACGAAATAATATAGTATTGATACACACGGGTAATTATATGGTACGCGCATATGGTACTGATGTTAACACATTTAATTAAATATTGAATAATAACGAGAATAAATTTACTATTAATTTAAATATTTTTTAAAATAATTTTCAAAACCAAAACATTTATATATGGAATAATTAACTGTTGATTCAAATATTTTTATATATGGAATAATATATTTGATTTGTAAATTGATTTTAATCAATTATATTAAATAGTTATTACTAATTAAATTATATAATTTGATTGAATATTTCTTCAATATAATTTGTCAATTCAAGATTTTTATTATTATAAAATATTTTAATTATCATCAAATATTTTTAAACAATGTTATCTTTATAAACGGGACTAAGTTTACTATTGATTCATATATTTTTATAAATAATGTCAAAATAAAAATAATATTTATTGTTTTTTATAGAGGGGAAAAAGATATTGTTCATTCAAATCCTAATTTCCTTTTTTTTAAAACATAGGTACTGATATGGTATGGATATTAAGTTATTTATTTAAATATAGAATAATATGCGTACCATATCATTACATGTGTTTAAAAAATATTTAATATTAGTAACCACATATAATTAATTAATTTTTATTTGGATATTAGTACCTGTGTTTTAAAAATATTGAATATCATATTCCCGTCTATAAATTATTTAAACTATTGAATATTAACGGGAACATGAAGTTATTGATCAAAATATTGAGTATTAACGGGAACATGAAATTACTAATCAAAATATTGAATATTAAAGAGAATATTATATTACTGATCAAAATATTAAATATTAACGAGAACATGAAGTTACTGATAAAAATATTAAATAGTAACATAAACATGAATTTACTAATTAAAATATTGAATATTAACGGGAACATGGCGTTATTGATCAAACTATTGAATATTAGCGAGAACATGAAGTTATTAGCCAAAATATTGAATATTAAGGACAACATAAAGTTACTAATCAAAATATTTAATATTAATGAGAACGTGAAGTTACTGATCAAAATATTGAATATTAACTAGAATACTAAATTACTGATCAAAACATTCAGTATTAACGGAAACATGAAGTTACTGATCAAAATATTAAATAATAATGGAAACGTGAATTTACTAATTGAAATATTGAATATTAACGGAAACAGAAAGTTACTAATCAAAATATTGAATATTAACGGAAACATAAAGTTACTGATCAAAATATTGAATATTAACGGAAATATTAAGTTACTGATCAAAATATTAAACATTAACTCGAACATGAAGTTATTGATCAAATTTTTTAATATTAACGGGAACATGAAGTTACTTATCAAAATATTGAATATTAACGAGAACATGAAGTTACTGATCAAAACATTGAATATTAACGAGAACATGAAGTTACTCATCAAAATATTGAACATTAATGGGAACATGAAGTTACTGATCAAATTATTCAATGTTAACGGGAACATAAAGTTACTGATCAAAACATTGAATATTAACGGGAACATGAAGTTACAGATCAAAACATTGATTATTAACGCGAACATGAAGTTACTGATCAAAATATTGAATATTAACGGGAACATGAAGTTACTAATCAAAATATTGAATGTTATCGGGATCATGAAATTACTGATCAAAATATTAAGGGTTAATACCTATTTTCCCCCCTGCCATATAGGCGTCATTTGAAAAACCCCCTGCAAAAAAAAAAGTTGCAAGAAGTTCCCTAACATTTCAAGATTCTCTCATTTTTTACGTTCATCACATCCAGTCAGCAAAAAAGCTGACGTGGCATATATTTTTTTTACTTTTTTATTTTTTTCTAATGATGTGGATGGCCCATGTGGCTTTTATTTTTATTTTATTATTATTTATAATGCCATGTTGGCAATTTATATTATATTAATTTTTGGATAATATGTTAAAACAGTTTAAATAGCCAAAATTTGTTGGAAGTGGGAGTTGAACCCATTCCCTTCCATATAAAGCCCAAGCGCCTAACCACTAGGCTAGGTGGTTTGTTATGTTAAACAATTACTTTGAATGGTATTAATAGCATACTGCAATTTTATTTACAATTCCAATAGTATATATATATATATATATATATATATATATATATATATATATATATATATATATATATATATATATATATATATATATATATTTTCATTAAAAGCCTTGTTATATTTTAACTTAATAAATTTAATTTAAAGATTTTATATAATTTAATATAAATTGTTTAACGTTATAAAATAGTAAAATATTAAAATATTATTTTACTATTTTATAAATTAGTAAAGTTAATAGTAAATTAAATTAAATTAGTAAATTAATACGTTAAACAATATTAATTAATAAAGTTAATAGTAAGTTAAATTAAATATAAATATTAATATAAATTGTTTAAAATAATATTATTTTAATATTATTTTACTATTATCATTATAAACTAAATTAATTTGTTTTAATTTAAATAGGTTTTACTATTTTTAATTTAACTATATTAATTAAACTAGTTTTAAATTAATTAATATGTATTAATATAATTAGTTTAGTTTATTTTTAATTTATTTAAATAGCTACAGTATTGGTTTTGTAATTTAACTAAATATTAATTAATAATGTTAACTATTAACTAATAATTATTAATTTAAATATTAATTATTAACTAATATATTACTTTATATGTACAGTATTTTTAAATAGTAATTTAAATATTAATATTTTTAAATATAAATGATATTTAACATAATTATTTTAGTTTATACTAACTGAACCAATTTATATATATAGTATATATAAAACGTAAATATTTAACGTAACTATAGTATATATATTATTATATATATATAACGTAAGTATAGTATATATATTATATATTATATATATATATAACGTAAGTATAGTATATATATATATATATATATATATATATATATATATATATATATATATATATATATATATATATATATATATATATATATATATATATATATATATATATATATATTAGTAATTAAATGCAAATATTTAGTTGGTACTATAACAAATATTAAAAGTAAATATATTGCAAATTGAAACATCCAGCCTAGTGGTCAGGCGCTGCACACCTTAAGTGGAAGGTTGTGGGTTTAATTCCCACCTCCAACAAATTTTTAACATGTTTTCTTAAATTAATCAAAAATAAAAATAATATTTAGTACATGTGGCATTAAAATTAACAAATAAATAAAATAAAAAGCCACCTGTGCATCCACATCATTAAAAAGAAATAAAAAATAAAAAAAATACATGTCATGTCAGCTTTTTTGCTGACTGGTTGTGATGAAGGTAAAAAATGAGAGAATCTTGAAATGTTAGGGAACTTCTTGCAACTTTTTTTTTGCAGGGGGGTTTTTCAAATGACGCCTATATGGCAGGGGGAAAAATAGGTATTAACCCAAATATTAATAGAACAACTTATATATTGGAAGAATTATAGCCATCGACTTTTTTTTTTTAAATATTTCATTTTATTTTTATTATATATATAATATTAATTTAAATATTTTATATATTGAAAGAATAATAGACACCGATTTATTTTTTCATATAACTTTTTGGGTTAGTAGCTATTTTGCCCCCTGCCATATGAGGCCATTACGAAAAATCCCCTGTAAAAAATAAAAAAGTCACATGGATTACCCTAAAATTTGGAAAAAGTCACTCTTAAAACTTTTCCCAAGCCAGGTCACCAAAAATGCTGATGTGTCAATGTTTTTCTGATGTTTCCATTTTTTTAATGCCACATGTGTTTAGTCAGTTTAGCTTGGACCATTTTGCCCTCACGTTCAATTCATAAAGGGGTCAGCACTATTGGGTGGAATCCCTAAAGTTCCCATACGTACAAGGAGATTAACTCTTCTCCTCCTCCGATCGAAACAAATTGCGGTGACTCCCTCCGATCTATTTTTTCCGTTTTGACTTCCGCCTCACTCTTGCGCGTCCTCCTCCCGTCTCCTCTCCCAGCCGTTGTCAACAACCTTCTTCTATGCTCTCATCTCTCATGTTTCGCTGGTTCGAGTTTGTCGCGAAATGGTGCGCTGTTGTGACGGGAAGTTGCAAAATTGAAGAATGAATGAGCGGCTTCAGTTGCAGGATGTGAAGTCGCTTTCGTCGGTTTCACGTTGGCGTAGAAGGTAATTTGATCTTGATGAAATTTTGTAACATTGTGTTTGTGTTGTTGAAGATGATGGAGGCCGCGTTCGGTTGTGTTGATATGAATTTGAAGGTGGTGCGTCTTGCGATTCATTTTACGGTTCTAATATTGAAGATGGAAGGAGGGGCTTTTCAAAATGAATGTGGTTTTAACAGAAAACTAAAAAAGAAACGTCAAAAAGTGAAAGCTGCCTCGATTCTTCTTCTTTCTTGTGCGTGTTTTTGTTTTTCCAAACTGTTGTGAGTAGGTTGTGAGGTTGGAGGGGTATTTCTTCTTTTTGTTGTTATTGCTAGGTTGAGGTTGACTTGGGAGTGAGGTCGTTGAAAATGGTGGTGGTTTGTGGTGAGGCAGTAATGAGAATGTGGAAGAATTGAGTGATTTTGTGTGAATGATAGGTTTCGGTTAAGATATGCTAGGAAATTTAGGGATTTTGTGATGGCCTTTATGAATTGAACGTGAGGGAAAAATGGTCCAAGCAAAACTGACTAAATGTGGCATTTAAAAAAAATGGAAAAATCAGAAAAACATTGACACATCACTATTTTGGGTGACTTGGCCTGAGAAAGGTTTTAAGAGTGACTTTTTACAAATTTTAGAGTAATCCATGTGACTTTTTTTTACAGGGGATTTTTCATAACGACCCAATATGACAGGGGGCAAAATAGCTATTAACCCTAATTTTTTTTAACTATCATATTTAATTATTTATACAAAATAAATTATTTAAAACAAATTAGCGTACCACACCGATACCCGTACGAATACACGGGTATCCCGCTAGTTATATATAATAAATTGTCTCTCTCCATGTTACCTACTACCTTATATTAAATGCTTTTTTTTCTCTTAACATTAATCTATTGTAATCTATCTCACATGTT